>NW_027332422.1:884459-1065491 GCF_000442705.2 Elaeis guineensis
TCACGAAAATGAGGTAACTTCTGAATCCCTAGTGAATTTACTTTTGAAGAATTGCATGAAGCATTCTATGATTTAATTGATGAATTAAAGAAACTAGGGATGAAAAATAAAGAACTGAAATTGGAAAATCAGTCCTTAGTGAAACAAGCTGAAAATCTTTCAATTGAAAAATCCACCTTGATTCAAGAAAACCAAAGCTTAAAGAATGAAATTAACAAGCTGAAACTATAGTAGATAAGTTCACCTTAAGTTCAAACAAACTAAATATGATTCTCGATAATCAAAAAGCTGTATATGATAAGGCTGGACTTGGCTATAACCCTTGAAGAAACAAAAATTTTTGAAGAATATTTATGAAAATTATTCAAGCAACAAGCTACAAATATTACTTGTTTCAAATGTGGTAGAATAGGACATAAATCATACACATGCCTTAATAACAAATATGCAAACACAACTATAAAGAAAATATGGGTTCCAAAAGGAACCATTTTGACTAACCTAAAAGACCCAAGAAAGCTTGGGTACTAAGACAGAAACTTGACCTTTGCTTGCAGGTGTGTCTAGCATCCCAAGAAGGAAACAGAAAATGGTATCTTGACAGTGGATGCTCGAGACACATGACTGGTGATGAATCACAATTCATCACGCTTGACGCTAAGGATGGAGGGATGGTCACCTTTGAGATAATGGCAAAGGAAAAATCATCGGGATAGGTAACATTGGTATCACTCCCTCCAAATACATTGAAAATGTTTTGTTAGTTAAAGGTTTAAAGCATAACTTACTTAGCATTAGTCAATTTTGTGATAAAGGGTATAAAGTTATTTTTGAATCATTTGTTTGCATTGTGACTAGTCCTATTAACGATGGCATTAAATTTATAGGACATAGGCATGGCAATGTTTATATGGTAGATTTGAATGATTTAGCCAAATTAGACATGCAATGCCTAGTATCCTTGAATGCTAAAGTTAATGAAACTAGTTGGCTGTGGCATCGTAGACTTGCACATATTAGCATGCATTCTCTTTCAAATTAATTAAGAAAGAATTAGTTCTTGGTTTGCCAAAACTGAACTTTGAAAAGGATAGAATTTGTGATGCATGCCAATTAAGTAAACAAACTAGAGTTTCATTTAAATCCAAAAATACTGTTTCAACTTCTAGACCTTTAGAGCTCTTGCATATGGACTTATTTGGACCAACTAGAACCACTAGTCTAGGAGGAAAACGATATGGCTTTGTAATTATAGATGATTACTCTCGTTTTACTTGGGTTTCTTTTTGGCACACAAAAATGTAACTTTTCATATATTCACTAAATTTCATCGAAAAGTCACTAATGAAAAAGGATTTTCAATTCAAAATATTAGAAGTGATCATGGAACTGAATTTGAAAATCAAGATTTGAAAATTTTTGTGATGAAAATGAAATTGGCCATAACTTCTCTGCTCCTAGGACACCCCAACAGAATGGGGTAGTTGAAAGGAAAAATAGAACCTTAGAAGAAATGGCCCGTACCATGCTTTGTGAAAGCAACCTTCCAAGATATTTTTGGGCGGAAGCAATTAACACAGCATGTTACATTTTAAATCGTGCCTTGATTAGACAATTTTTAAAGAAAACCTCCTATGAACTTTGGAAAGGAAGAAAACCAAATATTGCATATTTTCATATTTTTGGTTGCCGATGTTTTGTATTAAATAATGGCAAAGAAAAACTTGGTAAATTTAATGCAAAATCAGATGAAGCAATCTTTCTAGGTTACTCCTCCACTAGTAAAGCATTTAGAGTTTTCAACAAAAGAACTTTAGTAGTTGAGGAATCCATACATGTTGTTTTTGATGAATCTAACGATCTTCCTTCAAGGAAGAATGAGGGTGTTGATGATGTAGATCCACTAATAGAAGGTATGAAGGAGATCACTCTGAAAGATTCAGCAACTCCAGAAGACAAGGATCAAGAAGATGAACAAGATGAGAGAGGTGAAGAAATTCAAGAACAACCTCAAGGTACAAATGACCTATCCAAGGAATGGAGGTATGTTCACAACCACCCTAAGAAATTAATTATTGGTGATCCTATGCATGGGGTAAAAACCCGTTCTTCACTTAGAGATGTAGTTAATCATTGTGCTTTTGTATCTCATCTTGAACCTAAAACTTTTGAAGAAGCTGAAAATGATCATAATTGGATTAATGCAATGCAAGATGAACTTAATCAATTTAAAAGAAATAATGTTTGGACCTTAGTATCAAGACCTAAAAATTATTCAATAATTGGCACAAAATGGGTCTTTAGAAACAAATTAGATGAGCATGGAAATGTAATTAGAAATAAAGCAAGACTGGTTGCTAAGGGATATAATCAAGAAGAAGGAATTGATTTTGATGAAACCTTTGCACCTGTTGCTAGATTAGAAGCTATTAGACTTCTACTTGCATATGCTTGCTTTATGAAATTTAAGTTATTTCAAATGGATGTTAAAAGTGCATTTTTAAATGGATATATTGCTGAAGAAGTATATGTAGAACAACCTCCTGGATTTGAAAATCATGCTTTTCCCAATCATGTCTTTAGATTAAATAAAGCTTTATATGGATTAAAACAAGCACCTAGAGCATGGTATGATAGGCTAAGCAAATTTCTACTAAATAATAGTTTTTCAAGAGGTAATGTAGATACAACCCTCTTTATTAAAAGAAATCAAAATGATATGCTAGTTATACAAATTTATGTTGATGACATAATTTTTGGGTCTACTAATGAATCCCTTTGTCAAGACTTTGCTAAGCTTATGCAGGGGGAGTTCGAGATGAGCATGATGGGAGAACTCACCTTCTTCCTCGGACTCCAAATCAAACAATCAAAAGAGAGAATCTCCATCACCCAAAGCAAGTACACCAAGGAACTACTCAAAAGATTTGGAATGGAGAACTGCAAACCAATTGGCACACCAATGAGTCCCTCATGTAAGCTTGACAAGGATGATGAAGGTAAATGTGTAGACTTAAAATACTACAGAGGTATGATTGGCTCATTATTATATTTAACTGCAAGTAGGCCTGATATCATGTTTAGTGTTTGTTTATGTGCTAGATATCAATCTAATCCTAAAGAATCTCATTTGAATGCTGATTAAAAGAATCCTTAGATACTTAAATGTTACACAAACTCTAGGGTTATGGTACTCTAAGGACTCACAAATTAATTTATTAGGATATTCAAATGCTGATTTTGCTGGATGTAAATTAGATAGAAAAAGCACAAGTGGAACTTGCCAATTTCTTGGAGTTAACCTAATCTCATGGTTTAGCAAGAAACAAAATTCGGTGGCACTGTCTACGGCTGAGGCCGAATACATTGCAGCCGAAAGTTGTTGTGCTCAAATCTTGTGGATTAAGCAACAACTCGAAGACTTTGGAATCAAACTTAATGAAACACCAATAAGATGTGACAACACAAGTGCCATAAATCTATCTAAAAATTTAATTCAACACTCAAGATCCAAACATATTAAAATAAGACATCATTTTATAAGAGAACATGTTCAAAACAAAAATATAATTCTTGAATATGTTTGCACTAAAAATCAATTAGCTGATATCTTTACAAAGGCCCTTAGTGAGGATAGATTCTGTGAAATTAGAAGAAATCTAGGAATTCTAGATCCATATGCCTAAATCTTTCTCAATTTTCAAGAATTGATGTCAAAAATTCTTAGAGCTCAATTTCCAACATCTATCCTAGTCCCAAAAGCTCAAATTTATCATTCTAAAAACTTATCTTTGAGCAAAACTCCTTCTCCCAAAATTTCAAATTTTTTTGGAATTTATTCACATTTTTTCTGAATTTCTGAACTTCATGAGTCGACCCCCATGAGTCGACTCAATGGCAAACTTGTTATTTCCTCAAACTTCCCACGGGCTCATTGTTTTTATACTGGATCCCTGTTCGTGAGACGACTCATCTTCTCATCTTCTTCCTTCCAAAAGTTGACTTCTCAAATTCCTTTAGCTCCAAATCCAAGGATTTATTTCGAGGCACTTCTCCCTCCTCCTCTCCACCAAAAATCGCTACCTTGGAAAGGAATTTTTTGTGCTTTCTCCCATTGTTTGGCACGGTTGGAGCGTGCCCTAGCACTCCACCGTTCTTCCCAAATCCACTTCTTTTCTCCACCAAAATCACTCTTCACTCTCTTGTGATCCCTCCTCCACTCATTCACGTGTTCCTCCAAGTCTTCTAGTCTGCTACTGTAGTGAATATGGCTCCGAAGATGAAACTTCCCCAAAGAAGAAAGTCAATCCGTGAGCCTGAAGAAATTGTCCGAAAGAAAAGGCAAGCTGGTCAGTCTTCCACTGCTCCCACTCCAGCTTCAGTATCTGCTCAAGGTCCCCCTCAATCCTTCCTAAGCCCCAGTAAGAATCCTCTTTCTGATAGAAAAGTCGAAACCGGGAAGAATATAGATTTTCGGTTCTTTGAAAAAGAGGGCTTTACTTTTGCAACTAAGATTAAAAACCAAGGATGGGAATTCTACTGCTCCCTTAAGGAAGTCACCTATGTTGACCTAGTTAGAGAATTCTACCAGAATCTACATTATGGAAATGGGTCAGTGACTTCAACAGTCAAAGGTATTGATATTTGCTTGGATTCAAGTATATTGGGAGAAATACTTCAGTTGCCTAGTGAGGGTTACTCTTATATGAAACTCCCAGTAAAAGAAGAGGGGATCAGAATTATTTTAGGAGAAACTTTTTCAGGAAGTTTAAATAAGTTAGAAGCAAAGTTTTTGTCCATTGAGATGAGGATCCTGCATCAGATGGTAACGAAGCTCTTCTTTCCTAGGAGTGGTAGGCATGACTTACTTTCCAGCAGAGATGTTTGTATCATGTTTCATGTCATCACTCAGACCTCCCTGAACCTCCCTGCACTTATGATTGAGGCCATGAGAGAAACTTTGAACAGATCCAAGGCACACTTGCCTTATGGTATGGTCCTTTCTAGAGTATTTAGGAGGTTTGGAGTTAGCTGTGAGGGGGAGGCTTCTACTAAGCTCTCTCATGTGGATACTTTCAACCAACACACCCTGCACCGAATGGGATTTACAAAGACTGATGGTGGTTGGATTAAGGGCTCTGAAGAAAGAGCTGAGGAGAGAGCTGAAGAGAGAGCTGAAGACAGAACTGAAGGCAGAGTAGAAGAAGAAGATCCATCATCTCCTGTCCATGACTTCAGGGCAGCATCACCAAATATCCAGTTCATTCCTGATACAGAGGCTGGCCCTTCAGAGTTTACTAGGATGTCCACACCAGTGTATCAGCCAGAGAGCAGAGCACCTTATTCAGAGTTCAGACTGGCTGACGATCAGATCGAGCATATATCACAGCGTGTGGCTTCTTTGCTGTCTAGTCAGTGGAGCAGTACTTCTTTTGCACCAGGAGCCACCTCTTCTGATCAGACCATGACTCCCCACATATCCACTGTGTTTCAGATGATATCAGATCAGTCCATCCAGATTCAGCAGCTTGAGGACACAGTCTGGAGACTGACTGGCAGAGTTCTTGACTTGCAGGGGCAAGTCCTTGCTTTGGCCCATCCCAAGCCACAGGAGTTAACTATTGAGGTCACAGACCTCACTACAGAGGCTGGCAGGCTCAGAGGAGCACTAGAGGGTGGATATGAGTTACTGAGGAAAGAGATCCGAGGATCGAGTGAACATGCAACCACTCAGTTCACTGCTCTACTTCAGTCTGTTTCCAGAGCACTGAACGTACTTGATTCCATTAGACTCACCCTCTCTGTTCAGTCCTTAGCCTCTCAGCGTTCTCAGCCTCCCAGTTCATCTCGCTCTCCTGCTCGTGCCAGAGGCAGACGGGGAAGAGGATGCACTTCTGATCCATCAGCTTCTCATCCCATATCTGATGACTCCGATCCATGACTTCTCATGATCATTACTAGATCCTAGGTGTTAGTGTCTTGTTCTAGGATCTGTATTTTGGGGTCATGTATTGACAATTGGCTGGTTGACTTTTATATTAAGAACTATGTATTGAAATAATTATGGTTTTATGGTATCATCTTTTACTTATATCTCTACCTTTTGTAATGATGACGATCATATTTTGGTTATATATATTCTCCTTGTTGAAATATTGTCTTCTCTTTATTGTTGTTTGCTGTTAATAATTGCTGTATTAAGGGGGAGCAAATATTTATGATAAACCTTAAAGGGGGAGAAATTAAAAGGAGAAGTTAACCATGTTTGATGATGTCAAAAAGGGAGAGAAATTAAACAAAAATTTGAGAAATTAAACAAAAAGCAATCCAACAAAAGCAAAACCATAAATGATGAGCAATTAAAGAAAAAGCAACCCATCAAAAGCAAAACTACAAATTATGAGAAATTAATGAATGAATTGAAAAATTTAAAGAACAATATCAAAAATACAATGCTAAGTATAATGCAAATAAGTAACTTTTAAAATTACTTCTTTACATATGCTCTGATTTACTTTAAAAATTTTAAATATGCTCTGATACACTTTAAAATTTCAACTTCCTCTGATACATCTTTTGAAATTTTATTTACCTTGATACATCTTAAGAAATTTAACTTACTCTGATACATCTTAAATTTTTTTTTTAACTTGCTCTAATACATTATAAAATTTGCTCTGATACATTGTAAAATTTTCTCTGATACATTGTAAAATTTTTTTCTGATAACATTGTAAAATTATTTTTCTTGCTCTGATACATTGCAAAATTTATTTTTCTCTTGCTCTGATACATCTTAAACTCAAAATGATCTAATACACATTCCAAATCAACTCTTAAACATGCTTTGGCACACATAATTATTTTTTGTATCAAAAGCAATTAAAGCACATAAGTATTTTTTGCTCTGATGCTAAAACTAAAATCAAATGAGAATGAGCAAATTTTCAAAATACAGCTTGCTCTGATAACAAAAATAAGTTTTCCGCTCTAACACCAAAATCACATAATCCAATGAGCATATCTTCAAATCTTTAAGCAAATGGGCAAATTATTTTTGTATATGACCATTTATATTACATGCCAAAAGAATCATACTCTTTTCAAGCATATACACCTATAATGCATTTTTTTGAAATTATTGATTCACATAAATGCTTTTGTTCAAATATTTTGTCATCATCAAAAAGGGAAAGATTGTTGCTCCTAGATTGATTTTGATGATTACAAAGCAGATTGAAGGGATACAAATATTTTAAATTGAAAAAGTCTTTATGCTCTTCAGGGGCAAAATCATAATTTTACTAAAATCCTGATTTGATAGTATCATTTGGTAGAACAAATGATTTGTAATCTATTGGTGAAAATTTTATTGTTTTTGGGATTATATTTTTGAAGTTATGAAGGTTTGAAGTGCATGAGTCGACTCATGAGTCAACTCATGGCACAATGAGCTGATTGGCACGCAAAAATTTTCCTTGGCACGCTGGATTTTTGGCTTGGCACGACCTATGAGTCAACTCATGAGTCGACCCACAAGGCATGAGTCGACTCATGAGTCGACCCCTGCTGATTTGAGCCAAAAAATTCCAGAAACCAAATCTCTGATCTTTGCAACAGAGGTCGACTCATGAGTCGACCCCTGAAGCATGAGTCGACTCATGAGTCGACCCCTGCGACGGAAATCGTCCGCAACGGCTAGTTTTTTGTCCATTTTAATTGCCTTTTATGCTCCCTAAAAATGCTCTAACGGCTCTTTTTCTGCCTAATATGTTTTCTCTTATTTCTTAAGTCTATAAAAGGTTTCAAAAGGTGAAAATACAGGTCATATACAGCAGATCAAACATATATACAAGAGGATCCAAAATCTACACGAGAAAGTCTGAGATCAACGAAATACCCAAAAGAAAAAGAGAGAGGATCCACAATATACACGAGAGATTGTGAAAGAGAAAAGCAAGAGCATTCAAAGAGAGGATTTTTCAAGCCTATTGTTCAACCTTGATCAAAAGATCTTTCAAATCCTTCAAGAAGTCTTCAATCAAAGTTCACTTTCTTCTCAAGCGTTCATTCAACTCTTCATCCACCTTGAAAAAATCCAAAAGGAGATTCTTCATTTGAGTAAAGTATTTTTATTGTTATATTCGCTCATTTAAGGAGCTACTCTTGTACTTATTTGTGCTCTAAACTGTCTTACTCTTTGTAAGTAATTGTTCTTGTTTTTGGAGGGTTTCCAAAACAAGGGAAGGTTGATCCGAACCTGAAATCGGAGTATTTTAGGGTTGGCTTGTACCCGGAAAACAAGTAGACTAGCTTGGGATAGCTAGTGTCGGAGTTTCCGACGTTTTGTATTCAGGTTGAATACAAGTATAGTGGATTGAAATTCCCAAGTAGGAGCTTGGGGAGTGGATGTAGGTGCAAGGTTGGCACCGAACCACTATAAATCTTTGTGTTTGTGTTGTGCTTTATTGTTTCTCTTTATTTCTTTATTATATCCTTGCATTCTTGCTTTAGGAAATTAATCTTGATTTAAAGTCTTTCTTCTCATTCATCAAGCTTTTAACAAATACCTTTCATAAGTAATTAGTTGAGCTTAAAATTTTTAGAAACCCAATTCACCCCCCCCTCTTGGGTTGTATAGCTGGGCAACAAATGCCAAAATTAATGAGACTAGTTGGCTTTGGCATCGTAGGCTTGCACATATTAGTATGTATTCACTTTCCAAACTTATTAAGAAAGAATTAGTTATTGGTTTACCCAAATTAAAATTTGAAAAGGATAGAATTTGTGATGCATGCCAACTAGGTAAACAAACAAGAGTTTCATTCAAATCTAAAAATACTGTTTCAACTGCTAGGCCATTAGAATTATTGCACATGAATTTATTTGAACCTACTAGAACTACTAGTCTAGGAGGAAAATGATATGGTTTTGTAATTATTGATGATTTCTCTCGTTTTACATGGGTTTTCTTTTTGGCACACAAGGATGAAACTTTTCAAGTTTTCTTTAAATTTTATCGAGAAGTCACAAATGAGAAAGATTTTTTAATTCAAAATATTCGAAGTGATCATGGAACTGAATTTGAAAACTAAAATTTTGAAAAATTTTATGATGAAAAAGGAATAGGCCACAACTTTTCGACACCTAGGACACCCCAACAAAATGGAGTAGTAGAAAGAAAAAATAGAACCCTTGAAGAAATGGCTCGTACCATGCTATGTGAAAGCAACCTTCCAAAATACTTTTGGGCGGAAGCTATTAACATGGCATGTTACATATTGAATCGTGCTTTAATTAGACAAATTTTAAAGAAAACTCCCTATGAGCTTTGAAAAGGAAGAAAACCAAACATTGCATATTTTAATATTTTTGGTTGCCGATGTTTTGTGTTAAATAATGATAAAGAAAGATTAGAAAAATTTGATGCAAAATCCATTGAAGTAATTTTTCTTAGTTACTCCTGTTCTAGTAAAGCCTTTAGAGTTTTCAACAAAAGAACCTTAGTAGTAGAAGAGTCAATTCATGTTGTCTTTGATGAAACTAATGATCTTCTTTCAAGGAAGAATGAAGGTTTTGATGATGCAGATTCTCTTATAGAAGGGATAAAGGAGATCAATCTAAAAGATTCAACAATTCAAGATGATGAAGAATATGAAGACAAATAAGATGAGGAAGGTGAAGAACGACAAGAGCAACCTCAAGGTACAAATAATCTAACCAAAGAATGAAGGTATGATCACAATCACCCTAAAGAACTAATCATTGGTGATCCTACACATGGTGTAAGAACTCGTTCCTCACTTAAAGATGCACTCAATCATTTTACTTTTGTCTCTCATCTTGAACCTAAAACTATAGACGAAGCTGAAAAAGATTATAATTGGATTAATGCAATGCAAGAAGAACTTAATCAATTTGAAAGAAATAATGTATGGACCTTAGTATCGAGACCTAAAAACTATTCAATAATTGGCACAAAATGAGTATATAGGAATAAATTGGATGAACCTGAAAATATAATAAGAAATAAAGCAAGATTAGTTGCAAAAGGTTATAATCAAGAAGAAAGATTTGATTTTGATGAGACCTTTGCACCTGTTGCTAGATTAGAAGCAATTAGACTTCTACTTGCATATGCTTGCTTTATAAAATTTAAATTATTCTAAATGGATGTCAAAAGTATCTTTTTAAATGGATATATTGCTGAAGAAGTTTATGTAGAACAACCTCCAGGTTTTAAAAATCATGCTTTTCCTAATCATGTTTTTAGATTAAATAAAGCTCTATATGGTTTAAAACAAGCACCCAAGGCTTGGTATGAAAGGCTAAGCAAATTTTTACTTAATAATGGTTTTTCAAGAGAAAATATAGACACAACTCTTTTCATTAAAAGAAATCAAGATGATATATTAGTTATACAAATATATATTGGTGATATTATTTTTGGGTCTACTAATGAAACTCTTTGTCAAGATTTTGCAAAGCTCATGCAGGGGGAGTTCGAGATGAGCATGATGGGAGAACTTATATTCTTTCTTGGACTCCAAATCAAACAAACAAAAGAAGAAATCTCCATCACCTAAAGCAAGTACACAAGAGAATTACTCAAAAGATTTGGAATGGAGAACTCCAAACCAATTGGCACACCCATGAGCCCATCATGTAAGCTTGACAAGGATGAAGAAGGTAAAAGTATAGACTTAAAATTTTTATAAAGGTATGATTGGTTTTCTATTATATTTAACTGCTAGTAGACCTAATATTATATTTAGTGTTTGCCTGTGTGCTCATTTTCAATCAAACCCAAAAGAATCACACTTGAATGCAGTTAAAAGAATCCTTAGATATTTAAATGGTACACAAACTCTAGGATTATGATATTCTAAGGACTCACTAATTGACTTAATAGGATATTCAGATGCTGATTTTACTGGATGTAAATTAGATAGAAAAAGTACTAGTGGAACTTGCAAATTTCTTGGAGTTAACCTAATCTCTTGGTTTAGCAAGAAACAAAATTCGATAGCACTGTCTACGACCGAGGCCGAATACATTGCAGTCGAAAGTTGTTGTGCTCAAATCTTGTGGATTAAGCAACAACTCGAAGACTTTGGTATCAAACTCAATGAAACTCCCATAAGATGTGATAACACTAGTGCCATAAATCTCACTAAAAATCTAATTCAACATTCTAGATCAAAATATATTGAAATCAGGCATCATTTCATAAGAGAACATGTTCAAAATAAAGAAATAATTCTTGACTATATTTGTACTGAAAAATAATTAGCTGACATCTTTACCAAGGCCTCAAGTGAAGATAGATTTTGTGAAATTAGGAGAGAACTAGGAATTCTTGATCCATCTACTCAAGTATCTCTCTGATTTCAAGGTATCACCATCAAAAATCCTTTTAGCTTAATTCTCATCTTTTCTTTTGAGCTCAAAAGCCCAAAATTATCATTCTTATAATCAATTTTTTTTTGGATAAACATCCTTCTCCTAATATTTAAAATTTTTTGAAATTATTTCATCATTTTTCTGAATTTCTCTGTGCCATGAGTCGACCCCCAGGGTCGACCCTAGGGTAAACTTGTAATATTGACTAAATCCTTCGGGCGCTTTCTTCTTATTGGAAATCCTCCCTTGAGCCGACCCAACTCTCCATCTTCTTCCTTCCATCAAGTCAAAAGACTCCCTCTCTTCTTTCTCAAACCCAAGTTTTTCCCCAAAACTCTTCTCCCACCATCTCTCACCCTCTAAATCGTCCTCTTGGAACCAAGTTCCTCCCTTTCTCCTTCTTCATTTGGAGCGAGTCGAGCTTACCCTAGACTCTACCCGTCTTCTCCAAATTGGCACTCCACTTCTCCGAAATCCTAATCCTTCCACTAGAAACCTTCATCTCTCCCTCACATTTGCTCTCCTAAGTTCCTTGCTATTTCTACTTGCGCAAATGGCTCCGAAGATGATGCTTCCACAGAGGAGGAAATCAGTTTGCGGGTTGGAGGAAAGTATGCGTCGGAAGAGACAAGCAATCGAGACTACTTCTGCTTCAAACCCTGCTCCTGCATCAGCTCCAGCTTCAACCAGGTCTCCAATCAGTCCTAGTAAGGTACCCCTCTCTGATAGGAAGGTAGAGCCCAGAAAAAATATTGATTTCAGATTTTTTGAAAAGGAAGGGTCTCTATCGGATCAAAAATTAAGGACCAAGATTGAAAATTCTACCGCTCCCTAAAAGAAAATACTTATGTAGATCTTGTTAGAGAATTTTATCTGAATTTGGGATGCAGCAATGAAACAGTAAAATCCATAGTAAAAGGTGTAGAAATTAGCCTAGATCCTATGCTTTTGGAAGAAATACTTCATTTACCTTGTGAGGGATACACAAACATGGAACTCCCAGTTAAAGAAAAAGGAATAAATGTTATTCTAGGGAGAACCTTCACTGGAAGCCTAAACAAATTAGAAGCAAAGATTCTTTCCATAGAGATGAGGCTGCTACACCACATGGTAACTAAGTTATTTTTTTCTAGAAGTGGTAGACAAGATCTCCTCTCTGGACGGGATATCTGCATTATGTATCATGTTATTACTCAAACCCCCCTGAACCTCCTGGCATTGATGTTTGAGGCTATGAGAGAGACCTTAAATAGGTCTAAGGCACATTTGCCTTTTGGTATGGCTCTCACTTTAGTATTTAGGAGGTTCAGAGTTAGCTTTGAGGGAGAGGCTATAGCTAGGCTATCTCATTCTGACACTATCAACTGCCATACTTTACACCGCATGGGATTTTTCAAAACTGATAGTGGTTGGACAAAAGGTGTGGAAGAGAGAGCTGAGGACAGAGTAGAGGAGGAAGGACCATCCTCACCCCTCCATGATCATAGGGCTGTATCTCCAGATATTCAGTTTATTTCTAACCACGAGGCTGGGCCGTCAGAGTCTGCGAGGAGGCATACTTCAGTTCAGCAACTGGACAACAGAGCACATCCTTCTGAGATCAGATTGGCTGATGATCAGATAGAGATGATATCTCAGCGTGCAGCTTCCATACTATCTCGACAGATGGGCACTTCTGCTTTTGCTCAGGGATCGACATCTCATGGTGTATCTGATCAGACATTGATCCCCCACATCTCCACTGTGTTCCAGATGATTACTGATCAGTCAGTACGTATCGAGTAGCTTGAGGGTTGTGTATTGAGACTAACTGGCAGAGTACTTGACTTGCAGGGGCAAGTGTTAGCTCTAGCCCATCCACAGCCGCATGAGGACATCACTAAGGTCTCAGACCTATTTACGGAGGCAGCCAGACTGTGAGGAGTCTTAGAGAGTGGTTTTGACTTTCTGAGAAAAGAGATTAAGGGCTCTAGTGAGCATGCTTCCACTCAGTTCACTACACTGCTACAATCTGTTTCGAGAGTTTTAAACCTTCTGGACACCATCAGACTCTCACTTGTAGCTCAGTCCTTTGCTTCTCAGCCTTCAAGATCTTCTCACCCCTCCACTCGTGCTGGCACCTCTACCTGTGGCAGAGGCAGACGCGGTCGAGGTCGAGCTTGTGGACATGATCCTTCATCTCCTCACTCCATCTCTGATTCATCAGACTCCAATCCATCCAGTCATGATATCTATTAGATCTAGTGTAGTCTATCTTGTAGGTCATGCAATGTAATGTTGACTGATTGACTCTTGGATAGTTTCTATCCACGTCTTTTGTACTCTAAGTTGACACTTATGTATTGAAACATCTATATATTCAGTCACTTTTTGGATATATATATATATGTACTTTGACTTTTAATGAATATCTCTGAATGTAATCAAATGGAGTTACTTTTAAATCATGAAATACTTGAATAGCAATATCTGTTAACTGAGCAAATTGATATATCTTTTACGATTGCTATATTGAGGGGGAGTAAAACAATAAACAATAAAGAAATAAGCAATCAAAGAAGGAAGCTAAAGAAATTGATTCCATCAAAAGGGAGCAATAAAGAGTATATGTCCTTTAAAAAGGAAAGTAGAGAATCTTAGTTGATGCTGTCAAAAAGGGGAGTAGAGAATCAAAATCAAGATTGAGCAATAAGAGCAATAAAGATTGAACATCAAGCAATTGAATATCAAGCAACAATAAGAGCAATAAAGATTGAACATCAAGCAACAATTCTAAGAGCAATAAAGATTAAACATTAAGTAAGTAAACTGTTAAATAAATAGGTACATGTGTCATATACCAAAGAATCAAAATCAGCTTTTTCTTTCCAAGCAAATGCACTTATAAGCAAATTTCAAATTTGTCTTTAAACTGCTTATGATGCATCTCATTCCAATACTTGGCTATAATATTCAAGTAATGCATCTTCATAAATCTGAAATTCATGTTCAATGCCTTATATATACTTTTGCTCAAGTATTTTGTCATCATCAAAAAGGGGGAGATTGTTGCTCTTTGAATTGATTTTGATGATTACAAAGTATTTGAGGGGATTACTAATGATTTTAGCTTGAAAAAAAATTTATTATATTTCAGGGGCAAAATCATAATTTTATCAAGTTTTGATTTGGAAGTCTCAAGAGCAAGAACACAAGATTTGCAATCTATTGGAGGAAATTTCAACATTTTTGAAAGTATATTTTATAAGAAAATCAGGTTTCTATTTTTGAGTCGACCCCATGAGTCAACTCATGGCTTAAAGGGCTGAACAGCACGCGAAAATATTGGCTGGCACACTCTGTGAGTTGACCCTATGGGTCGACCCCTTGGCATGAGTCGACCTCTATTGCTTCGCAGGCCAAAATTACAGAACAGTCATTTTCTATTATGTTCCACAGAGGTCGACCCCATGAGTCGACCCATGAGCATGAGTCGACCCTATGAGTCGACCCCTGTGACGGAAAAATTTCACAACGGCTAGTTTTTAACCAATTTTAATTGCATTTAATGCTCATTTAATGTGCTCTAATGACTCTATTTCAGCCCAGATTACTCTCCACCATTATTTGAAGTTATATAAAGGGACTTAAAGGAGAGAATCAAATAAGAAAGAGATTTTTGAAAAAGGTTCTTCGAGCATTCATTTCAACCCTAAGCAAGAGCCCACCAAAAGAGTTCAAGAAGCTTTTAATTCAAGTTCACCAACTCCTCAGGTGCTCATTCAAGTCTCCAACCACCCTGAAAAATCTGAAAGAGCTTCTTTCTAATTTTGTAAAGTGTATTTAAAGCTTTATTTGCTCATTAAAGGAGCTTCATCTGTATTTCTGTGCAATTAACTGTAATACTCTTTTTGAGTTATTATTTTTTATTTTGAAAAGGTTCCAAAATATGGGAAGGTTGATCCAAACCTTGAATCGGATTGTATTGGGTTGGCTTGTACCTAGAAAATAAGTGATCTAGCTTGGGATAGCTAGAGTAGGAGGTTCAGACGAGTGTATTCAGGTTGAATACAATTTAGTGGATTGGAATTCCCAAGTAGGAGCTTGGAGAGTGGATGTAGGTGCAAGGTTGGCACCGAACCACTATAAATCTTCTTGTTTGTATTGTGCTTAATTGCTCTTCTTTCAAACTTCTCCATTCTCTTGCATTCTAGCATCCAACTATTACCCTTGCATAAATTACACTCTCTATCTTATCTTGCTCACTGTTAAATAATCTTCATAGTTGTAAGTTAAGTTTAAATTTTTTAAAAACCCAATTCATCCCCCCTCTTGGGTTGCATAGCTGGGCAACACTAAGTCTTTATGCCTTAAAATAGTTCATATACTAATAAATCAATTGTTCTCTTTTCAGAAATGGCTAGAATATTGTTGCTCTGTTCACTGTTAAACAGTGACAACATTATCGGACATAACTTCGATAGCTAGTATCAGAAGTTAAGTATAGTTTTTAAACTAATTAATCAAAAAATCTAAGACCAACCTAAATAGACCTAAAAGAGAAATCAGCAAATGATTGCTGGTCAAGATAGTTATACGATAACTCTTTGAAATTTTTCTATTGGTAACACTACTATCTGGGTACAGATACCGATTGTATAAGTCATATTTGTAAATAGTTGTAAAAAACTTCAGAATAGTAGAAGATTTGAAAATGACAAGAGACTCCTGAATGTAAGAGATGGAAGTCTGTTCGAGTCTTAACATTAGGAATCGTCGAGCTTGTTTTCAATCCTAAGGATACCATTTTAAGTGACTGTCACTATTGTCCAATCTTATTGATAGTGTCAATAAGAATGATAATTGTGATATCATTATGAATGATACTGCAATAATGAGTGGATAAATGAAAATGACATAAACTTAATACCATAGTCTGTTAGTGTAAAGTACACATCTAACTAGCACCCTAGATTAGATAATATCACTGAAGCCAACTTTTGACATAGTTGACTTAGTCATCATTTATTGGAAAGGGTGAATGAGCCAGTGATGTTCTGAGTTTGATACATATTGATGTTTATGCACTCATGAATATTAATGTCAGAAGAGGGCTTACTACTTCATTAAAATCTCTGACGACCTATCTTGGTATGAGTACATCTTGCTTATGAAGCACAAGTCCGAATCGATTAAAATGTTCAAACAATTCTGTAATGAGGTAGAAAAATAAACTACAAAGAGTATTAAAATTCATCAGTTAGACTGATGAAGTGAATACCTTTACAGTAAATTTTTGTTTGACATATCTTAAAAAAAATTAGATTCTCTCTCAATGGACCTCTCTTAGGATACCACTATTTAAAAGGGTGTATGAAAAGAGGAATCAAACTGTGTTAGACATGATTCGATTCACTATAAGGTTTGCTAGTCTGCTTGAGATTATGTTTAGAGATACTTGACATGTGCTTAAGAATGTTCTGAGTAAATCGATCATCAAAACTCCATATGAGATATGGGCTTAGGTAATTCAATGCTCTCTTACCTTAAGATTATTGGAATTCGAGATTTGGGGCATGCATGTGTGTTTCAAAATTTATTTTTTAAATACATAGTAGAATATAAGATTAAAATACTTTTAATCTAAATCATGCATACATAAAAATATAAAACCACAAGAATCTAGTTCATATGCTGAAATTGACATGTACTAAAATTTAGATTGTGATCAATTCACATACCTGTTTCCTAATCACTTTCTTCGAATCTGGATCTGAAAGAGAAGAGATTTTTTCTAGCCACATAAGTATCTGACCTCTACAGATATCCACTCAGGATCAGCCTGAAACAGTCCTCTTCAAATTAATTTTTTTCTCTAAGAAAATTCAGCCTGCTGAATCTGAACGAAGCCTGAATCATGATCAATACTTGATCTCTTTACTTGATCTTCTTTTTCTCCTCTTCTCTCACCTTTCTTTCTTGCTTTGTGTTGCTACTACAGTCTTGAAACCAGTAAGGAAGAAGTCACCCAATAGCTTGGACGTGGGGAGCTTGGGACGTCCCAAAAGATGGGGTGTGTAGGATGCCTAAGAGAGAAGAGAAAGGGAGAGGAAGAGAGGGCATGAGAGTCTCCAAAGGTGGGTGTGGGTTGCTGGTTGGATTCTCTAGGGACCTTAGGAGAGGTCCCTTTAAATAGGCATGAGGATTGAATCCTATTCAATCTCATAATACAAGTCCAACTTGCATTGGATTTCCTAACAACTTAAGTTATTCAACTTACATTAGGAATCCTATTAGGCACCAACTATTGGAGCCCTTGCACCTAATTATTCACACTCTCTTTTGCACCCAAGAGATGCCCCATATGAAATCAAAAGGCCCTCTAATCATAGGATACGCCCAACTTGATCCAATCAAGGTAGCACCTCATAATAACTATCAAGAAAATTAATAAGAGACTTGCACCCTTAATTCAATTGATCCAAAATCTTAGACTCCCAATAATTAGAGTCCAATGAATCTAATTTATTTAGATTATTAGCAGATAATTAAATTTAAATTATCTTATCAAATAAAAAATCTAAATGAAAAGAGAAAATTGGGTCCAACCATATGCTAGCAAGGTTACCTTGAATCCAATCGAGTTTCTCTAAACCCAATTGATACTTCATAAGCTCAATTGCTAATTTCAGGCCTAATCCCTTTATTATGTGACCTCGTAGGTTTAATTCTATCTGATAGTGAGATATACAATGATCTCTATCAAAGTATCATTGAAACTCTTTTCAATGGGTCGAAATAATTTCACTCTAACTCATCAAGGATTGTCGATCCAGAATAATCCTAGTGAGCTCTCACAATCCATCAGTGACACCTAACAGTATGTAGTGATAATCTAGTATAATTGAAATGAATCTCTAAGTGTAGTTAACATGTGATTCAGTCCCTCTATCATGAGTCCTGACTAGATGGCAAGTCATAGATAAATCATCAAATCTCAACATCAATCATATGATAGATTCGATTAGCTCAAGTGAATTGTGACTTTTATAAAAATTTTTTCATCAATCACACTATTGTGGCCATAGATTCTTGGACTTAGCCTCTTAAATCTCATAGGACTACTCTTTTCTATCAAGATTGATAGATCCCATCTTGATACATACCCTACTCCTACAATAGACCAACTATCGCCAATATCCACTACAAGAGCTCATTGAGATCCATGTTTATGTGTCAGTCAAACTCCAACAGTCTCACTACGAGCAGCAATGCCATCATAGGATAAAAGATCAGTCACACAACTACAGCATCGAGACGATCATTGACGATCGAGTAGAAATCCTAATGATCTCTCATATGGTCATGCTCAGTACTAGTTATTCTCTAACAACTATCCGCACTCATCGCTCAGTGTCTCTACACTGTAGACTAGAGATCCATCTAGATCTGTGTGCCAGTCTATCCGGATTGATCACCATCTTCATGATTATCCTATGATCAAAAGATTTAGGAATTAAATACATGTCTCTAATTTTCAACACCTTGAGAATATGTATCAAAAATTAATTCTATAGATGATTCAAGACACATTACACTTGAATGAAAAATAAACTTGTCCTTTTATTGATCATATCAATGTATTAAGTATAAAATTATTCCTAGATTAATTACAATGTGTCAGCTATATGGCTTCTAGACATACATCTAACAATCTCCCATATGGACTAAACCAATTGGCCATTAATCTAAGTCCCATCTTCTCAAGATGAACTTTTATTTTCGGTTGGCTCAACTACTTTTCAACAGATCTGTCACGTTATCCGTGGAGTCTACTCTTCACATCTTGACATGTTTCTTTTCGAGGTAGTCGCATGTGATGTGATACCATCACTTGATGTGCTTCGATTTTTGATGAGACTCGGCTTCTTAGCAAGTGCTATGGCTCCATTGTTGTTACAGTAGAGTGGTATGACATCTGATGTCATAACCTCAAGTTTACGATGAACTTCTTGAGCTAGAAGCTTCATTTGCAGAATTCAAAGTAGCGACATACTCAGCCTCTGTGGTCGAATCCACTATGATGGCTTGCTTAGAACTCTTCCAGCTAACTGTGCCACCATTGCAAATGAATATATATCCTGACGTAAACTTTCTATCATCAGGATCAAATATGAAGTCTGAGTCAGTATACCCCTCAACTCGCAACTCAAGGTCTCCTCCAAAGATCAAGAACAAATCTTTAGTCTTTCTTAAGTACTTAAGGATGTTCTTCATAGCTATCCAGTGCTCCTTATCTGGATTCGACTGATACCTGCTCGTGATACTCATAGTAAGGATAATATCAGGTCGAGTATATAGTATGGCATACATGAGCTCCCTATAGTCGAGGCATAAGAAATTTTACTCATGCACTGCACTTTCTCAGATATGGTTGGACACATCATCTTGAAAAGATTAATACCATGCTTAAGAGGCAAAAGTTCTCTTTTGGAGTTTTTCATGCTAAACCTCTTCAGCACTTTCTCTATGTTCAGTTTTTATGACAGGTCTAGTATTCGTTTAGGTCTATCCTTATAGACCTTTATTTTGAGAATATAGGATGCTTTTCCTAGATCTTTTATGGAGGATTTCTTGGACAATCATCTTTTGACCATGGTCAGCATGGAAATATCATTCCCAATAAGAAGAATATCATCCACGTACAATATAAGGAATGTTATTGCACTTCTACTAATCCTTTTATATACACATGGTTCCTCTTCATTTTTGATGAAATCAAATGATTTGATTGTCTCATCAAAATGATGGTTCCAACTTTGAGAAGCTTGCTTTAATCTGTATATGGACCTTTGCAGCTTGCAGACTCTGTGATCACCATCACCAGATGTGAAATCCATAGGCTGCTCTATATAGATATCTTCCTTAAGACATCCATTCAGGAAGACAGTTTTCACATCCATCTGCCAAATTTCATAATCATAGTAAGCTGTAATAGCAAGCAGAGTGCGGATGGATTTTAGCATGGCTACGGGCAAGAAGATTTTCTGATAGTCAATGCCCTTGCACTGACTATAATCTTTAGCCACAAGCCTAGCTTTATAGGTCTCTATGTTACCATTGGTACCTATCTTTCTTTTGTAGATCTATTTATACCAATAGGTACAATACCCTCAAGTGGATCTACTAAGGTCCAAACTTGATTCGAGTGCATCAAGTCAATTTTTGACTTCATAATATCTAACCATTTCTCAAATCGATGTCAGATATTGCCTTATCAAAAGTGTTAGCATCATCACTATGATCCCTATCTTTCATAAGAAATATTTTCTTTACTTCCTCGTAAGCATACCCATGTACCTCTCAGGAGGTTGGAAGATCCTACTAGATCTACGAGATGGTAGAGGAACATCTACTAGTAGCTCATGGATAATAGGTTCCTGAGAATCTATAGCTCTTGGCTCTTCAGAGACCTTCTCTTCGAGCTCAACTAACCTCCTACTGCCACCATCTTGGATAAACTATTTTTCTAAGAATATGGTATTTCGACTTACAATCACATTATGGTCTTGTGGAAAGTAGAAGTAGTATCTCATGGATTCTTTAGGATGTCCTATAAAGTGAGCTATAATAGATCTATCGTCTACTTTATCCACCATCTGTCTCTTGACATAGGCCGGACTTCCTCAAGTCTTGAGATAATCTAGAGCCAATTTCTTACCGAATCATATCTCATATGGTGTGGTAGGAACGGACTTTGATGGAACCCTATTCAACAGGTGAATTGTGGTTAACAAGGCATGTCCCCAAAGATATAAGGTAGATCAGTGAAGCTCATCATGAACCTGACCATATCCAATTGAATCCTGTTCCTCCTTTCAAAAATTCCATTGAGCTGAGGTGTTCCAAGAGGCATCCATTGAGAGACTATATCGTTGTCCTTAAGATATCCTAAAATTTTTGACTAAGGTATTCATCTCCTCGATCAGATTGAAGAACCTTAATGGGTTTGCCTGTTTATTTTTCTACCTCATATCTATATTCCTTGAACCTTTCAAATGCCTCAGACTTGTGTTTCATTAGATATACATATCCATATCTAGACAGATCATCGGTAAAGGTAATGAAGTAGGCATAACCATCCTAGCCTGCACATCAAATGGCCCATACACATTGGTGTGTATTGGGGCAAGTAACTCAGTGGCCCTCTCTCCATGTCCTACAAAGGATAACTTGGCTATTTTTTCTCGAAGGCAAGATTTGCAGGCTGGATACGACTCTAGATTAAGAGAGCCAAGGATCTCATTTTTTTCTAGTCTGTTTATCCTGTCCTCCCTAATATGGCCTAGTCTATAGTGCCACAAGTACTTCTGATTAATTTTATCTCTGGGTCTCTTTTGGGCTACGCACTCACTATTTGTTCATTTAGTTTCCATTCGTATCAACATGCAAGTGATAAAGACTGTCAATTAAAAGACCTCGTACAATCAATTTATTTTATAAATAAATAAAATAAAAATCTTTATTGAAATTAATTTCAAAACTTTTCTGTGCTGGCATACCTTCGAAAGGTTTATATCCTTTTTAGTCTTTAGATTCTCCAGATATGGTAGACAGTTCCTCCTCCAGTGGCCTTCAGTATCACAGTGGGAACACTTTCCCTTAGCTTTGGCCTTCTTAGGAACTTCCTTCTTTGGCCTGTTCTCCTTCTTCTGCTTCTTAGCAGATTTAACCTTCTTCTTCCTAGTAGATTTTCTCTTGGAAGAAGTCCGCTCCATAGCGAGAATAGTGCCCCTTGAACTCTTCAAGATTCTTTCCGTAGTGGCCAACATGTTGACCAGTTCGGGTATAGTGTAATAAGTTTGTTCATATAAAAATTTATAATAAATTGACTATATAAACTTGTAAGAGATTAAAGGATCAAATCCATCTACAATCCCTTTTGCATTTTCAGCCTGAGCTTCCCAAACTCCTCAATATCTTTGATCACTGTCATACAGTGCTCATGGACAGACTGCCCTTCGGTATCTTCAAATTGAAGAGTCTTTTGGATACCTCGAAGTGCACTATACAGCTCTGCTCACCATAAAACTCTTGTAGGTGAGTGATTATAGCCCTGGCAGTAGGCATATGCTCATGCTAGCTTTGCAACTCGTTTGACATAGAGGCCAGTATATAACACTTAACCCGACTGTCTTCATTTGTCCACTTCTCAAAAGCAACCCTTTGCTCAGTAGTAGGATGGTTTGGTAGCACTATGGATTTTTGGTTGAGTACATGACCTAATTTTTCAGAGGTCAAGACAATCCTGAGGTTTCTGAGCTAGTCTTTGTAATTGGTACCGATCAAACGATTAGTTTCAAGGATGCGGCTAGAGGGTTTGAGGCTCATATTGTTTAACTGTGAGAGTAGAGATTCAAATTAGACTTTTGTACTTAATGGTTATATTTGCTTCTAGGGACTTTAAAATGTAAACAATGACTCCACTAATTTATCAGATCCCTCCACTCTCCAAAAAGAAAATGAAAATCCTAACGCGATAAAAAATTCTTAGTGGGACTGCGGTCCCATCGATGACATGCACCACACCTAACAGTTATTGGTAATATACACACCGATGCATAGGCAACTCTTTTATCCAATACTTCTCTAAGCATATTACAGTGACTTGATCTCTAAGTCATATGGGCTCACCTAATAGTTATTGCCTACACATCTTAGTTAAGCTCGACCCACCATTCATAATCAGATGCAAGATTATCATTTGGTCCCTCACCTAACAGTTATTGGGCCCAACCCCATTCTTACCTTGGAGCAACTCTTTGCTAATAGAGTGGTTGCATGTTTTCGATGCAACTGAACCACTGTGACCAATCGGGAACAATCAACGTCGGTAGCATACCCGCACATCTACAAGGTAGAAGACCTATGGACATAATATTTGTGGGAAGATTTAGATTTAAGTCTCATCTAATCAGTCATCATATGATCGATTTAATTGACATGGGCTAAACCAAATCACTAAGCAACCCAATTTAAGACCCAGTCTTCCAACCCAATTTAAGACCCAATCTTTCAAATTGGCCAGATAGGTCGAGATCAGTGGGGGTCCCCCCGTTGCTTTTCTTAGATTTCGATAAATTGGCCAAATAAGCAAACATAACCAATTAAATAATCATGTCTAGTTACTTGCCTTAGACACCAATAGATCATTGGTCCAAATAGATTAACTCAAGTAAATAGAGCTCAAACCATCAAGCCAAATTAGATCCTTAAGTTAATCGATTCTACATATGAGACTCAAACGATTTGATCAACAATAATTGTATGATCATTTTGAAGGAACCAGATCTAGAGTTTCAGGGTTAGATCTTGAAACTTTTTCAAGATCAGGCAGTGAAAGACTAAAATAAATCAAAATTTATTTTTTAAAATCAAAAAATCTCTAGATCTAAGATCCTATTACATGATTATTACATAGCATTAAATCAGAAATTAAAATATATAGAGCATGAACTACATGTTGATCATATCAACATGTTTCTATACTACATCTAATGTATGTATTAAACAATAGATCAGATCTATTACCTTGCAAGTTAGACATTCTAACCTTGCTGATCCATGCTTGAGGATGATGTTACAAACCGCACATGCATCCAGTCTCTAGGAGTCATCCACACAAGCCCACGAATCTCGATTAGAAGTCTTGCTTCAGGAAATCAGCACAGTATGCTAGTACTGCGCTGATCCTTCTTCGATGGTTGATCAGGTGCCTTCTTCTTCTTGATTTAGACTCTTCTAAAGATGAAAGTAAGATGAGGAGTTTTAGATCTGAGACGCTCTCAGAAAACTCAAGATGGAGAAAGGGAAGAGATGAAACTAACAACCCTAGAAGGAGACCCTCTTCTTCTTCTCTTTACTCTCTCCTAGACACCCTGCCTTGTGTCTATTATATCTCTATGACCCAAAGTTTTTCTCTCTAATTTTTGGATGCCCCAAAGGACTCTCAAATCTCTATATTTTTCAAAATTTTTATGAAGAAACTCATTTTATAGAGAGAGATATTATAGAGTCCTTGTCTAGGTCAAATACCTAGTCAAGGCTTATCCAAACATGGCAAGATAAGGGGTGCCCAACTCTTGGGTGCCTCCTCCTTATTTTCATGCATGGACCATCAGAAAAGGGTGCATAATGTGTGTCCTAAAATTCATAAAAATTTTAAAAAAAATTGAATAAATTTGGTGCAAAAAGGAAAGAGTTTTGGATTTCTAAAACTCTATCTCATAGAATTTGAAATCCAAACTTATTCCTACTTTGATTTGATCCACAACCACTTTCCATATATGAAAGAAGAGAGGAAACCTTTTGGATGTAGGAAAGACCTGGGAGAGGGCTTTTGTCACATAAAATAAGAGGGGATTGGCATGGAATAAGAGAGAGGGCGTGGGGGGGCTTATGTGGCGCAAGGTGGAATCCTAGTCTTATAGGATTCTATCTTATGACTTATTTTAATTTGGTTTCTCAAACCAAATCAAACCAAAATTAGATTAATAAATTAAAATAAGTCTTAACCAATAAAGAACCTAATTTAATTAGATTAAATTAGATTTAAATCTAATTTAATTTTTTAATCAAATTAGAAATTAGGTTGACCCATGTCCTAATTGAACTAGGATTAGTTTTTTCCTTGCACTTGGCTTATCCAATAAACCAATTGGACTTGATCCAATCAAGCTCAAACCAAATATAATTAAATCATATTCAATTAGACTTAATCTCAACCCATTGGCTTAATCAAATTAAGCCAATTAGCAATCAAATTGCTAATCGATCCTCCTGCAACACTTGCACTAGGTTAAATGTCAATCGTATTGATCATTTAACCCTAGAATGATTCCTAATCATTGATCAACCATCGGATCGGATCATGAACTCTAATGTGTATGACCTCATAGGTCTGAACCTAAGCTGGTAGTACAGAAATAAATTCTTATACCTATCAAAGTGACCATCTAGCAATGGTACCTGACGACCAGATAGGTCGAATGTGTAGAACAACATTCTTAAAACCCATGCGGATATAATTTCCATATAATTCATCCCCTTGATCAAAATAATCATAGGACACCTTAGATTTCAACTGTCAACTCTGATCAGGTTGTCCACATTGTATTTCAAAATATCAAATTCATCTGATGGATTATCCTGGCCAAGATTTTGCTAAATTGAAATACAGTGACTCATTCTTCTCCAACTCTTGGAGTGGTCAATCCCATCTCGATCACACTCTGACTTCGCAAGTACTTGACTATGTCCAGAAGCCTTCCATCACTGAATTAGAAATTCAGTTAGTCCAGTACCAAAGCACAGTGAGTTGCTTGCAAATCACTGAGGTGATCTCAGGTCTAAGGGATACTTATACCTATATCCCATCAGAGTCATTCTCGACAGCAGAATGCTCTGGAGTTGGTCACGTTCAATGATGATGTACCCTTACATCTCACCTGTATGCCATACTAGTGTCTCCACATTCCTTGTTAAGAGGACAACCAACCCATATGGCCTACAATGACCTATGCTCGATAGAAGCTGTCGTCCTTATTAACAGCCTATCATTTGGTCATGAACAGTTTTAAAGAGTAATCGATAAATCCTCTCTTTATCGAACTTAAATAGTCCTAAGAACTTCATCATAATAATAGAGTTCATTAGAAGATAAAAGCTTATGATGAAAATATCAAAAATATATTTTATTTATTAATAAATCAATTACAATACTTGATTGCTCAACCATCAACAGCTTGACGATTGACTTTTGGGATATATTTCCAACAACTCCCACTTGTCTAAAGCCACTCGGCACAGTATCTAATACCCATCTTCGACTTATGGTTGTCAAACTCCTTTATCACCAGGCTTTAGTGAAGGGGTCGGCCAGGTTCTTTTTTCGTCGATCTTTTGAAGGTCGACGTCACCTCGATCCATGATCTTCCAGACCAAGTGGAAGCAGAGCAAAATTGCTTCGTCCGCTGGTGTGCTTTGGGTTCCTTCGCCTGAGCTATGGCACTAGTGCTGTCGCAGTAGAGCAGGACCGAACCATCGAGGGAGGGTGCTACTCCGAGCTCGATGATGAATTTTCTCAGCCACACAGCTTCCTTCACGGCATCTGATGCTGCGATGTACTCTGCCTCACAAACAGAGTCTGCCATAGTATGCTGCTTGGAACTCTTCCAGCAGATAACTCCATCATTCAGAGTAAAGATATAACCCGACATACTTCTGCTGTCATCATGGTCAGATTGAAAGTTAGAGTCTGTGAACCCCACAAGTTTCAGATCTGACTCACCATAAACCAACCATTGGTCCTTAGTATTTCTCAAATACTTAAGGATGGCTTTAACCACTTTTCAGTGGTTTTCTCCAAGATCAGATTGCTACTACTCACTACTCCTAGTGAGTATACCACATCTGTCTTGTACATATCATGGCATACATGATAGATCCCACGGCCAAAGCATATGAGACTCTACTCATATGCTCTCTCTCTTCAAGAGTTGTCGGACAATCCTTAGAGAGAGAAATTTCATGGCCTATCGATAGATAGCCCTTCTTGAAATTCTCCATGCTGAACCTCTTCAGCACAGTGTCTATGTACGTGGACTGGGATAACCCAAGCATCTTTTTAGATCTATCCCTATAGATCTTTAACCTAGGATGTAGGATGCTTCACCCAAATCCTTCATGGAGAACTGCGATGATAACCAAACTTTTATTCCCTGTAGTGTGGGGATGTCATTCTCGATTAAGAGAATATCATCCATGTACAAGAGAGGAATACCATAACTGGATCATTTGCCCATTTATAGATGCAGGGCTCTTCTTCATTCTTAACGAAGCCATATATTTTGATCACCTTATCAAAATGCATGTTCCAACTCCGAGAAGCTTGCTTCAATCCATAAATGGATCTCTGAAGCTTGCACACCTTGGACTCATCTGTGGATATAAACCCCTCAGGTTGTATCATATACACCTCTTCGGTCAGCTCTTCATTCAGGAAAGCTATCTTTACATCCATTTGTCAGATCTCATAATCCAATAGGCAGCTATTGCAAGAATTATTCGAATAGATTTAAGCATTGCCACAGGAGAAAATATCTCTCATAGTCAATACCATAACGTTGACGATATCCCTTGGCAACCAGATGGGCTTTATAGGTCTCTACCTTTCCGTCTGCACTCTTTTTCCTTTTGAACACCCATTTACACCAATGGGTTTAACCCCTTCAGGTGGGTTAACCAATGTCCATACATCATTGACCTTCATGGACTCCATTTCGGATTTCATGACTTCAAGCCATTTCTCGAAATCAGATCTCTGCATTGCATCCATATAGGTGATCGGATCCTCATCGTTCTCATCGAGTTCGATGGGATCACCGTCTCGGACCAAAAAATCATAGTATCTGTCGGCTGACATGGTACTCTATCGGATGCCTTAATGGTGTAGTACATTGGGCTCTGGATCTGATCTAATCAAATCTGACTCAGGTTCAGCTATTGGTGTCGGTCCTTCTACCTGTTGAACTTCATCAAGTTAACCTTAGAGGCAATGGTTCCTTCACCAAGAAACTCTTTTCTAAAAAGATTGCCTTAAGGCTGACGAACACCTTTTGTTCATCAGCATGGTAGAAGAAATTTTTTTTGATCTCTTTGGGGTACCCGATGAATGTGCATTTGTCAGACCTAGGTTCAAGTTTGTCTGTGACTAATCGTTTGACATAGGTCGGGCACCCCCAGACCCTAAGGTGTGAAAGTGCTGGATTACGCCCTGTCCATATCTCATATGAAGTCTTAATTACAGACTTACTTGGAACCTTATTTAATAGATAACAGGCCGATTCGAGTGCATATCCCCAGAAAGATATTGGCAAGCTGGCAAAACCCATCATGGATTGGACTATGTCTAACAGAGTCCGATTTCTTCTTTCAGACACACCATCATGCTGTGGTGTTCCTGGAGGAGTCTATTGAGAGAGAATCTCATTCTCTCCTAGATATGTGAGAAACTCACTAGAAAGATATTTCCATCCTCGATCAGATCGAAGAGTTTTAATACTCTTTTCAGTTTGTTTTTCTATTTCACTTCAAAATTGTTCGAACATTTCAAATGAATCCGACTTATGTTTCATCAGATAGACATATCCATATCTGGATAGATCATCCATGAAAGTTATGAAGTAGAAATATCCACATCTAGCACTTGTGCTCATGGGCCCGCATACATCAGTATGTACTAGGCCCAAGAGCTCAGTAGCTCTCTCACCTTTTTCAGTAAAAGGTAACTTGGTCATTTTACCTAGAAGACAGGACTCACAGGTTGGAAGTGATTCACAATCACTGACTTCGAGGATTCCCTCTTGAGTCAATCTATTTATTCTGTTCTTATTTATATGACCTAGCCTACAGTGCCATAAGTAGATATTTGACACACTATCTAATTTAGGGTGCTTGCCAGTTGAATAGACTACATCAACAGGTTGTGATAACATATACACACCATTATTCAAATGTCTACAAAAAATAGTAACACCATTCATAATGATATTACAAACTTATTTTTTATTGAAATTTCATAATCAATTTTGGCCAGAAGGCCTATAGAAATGACATTTAAAAAGAAACTGAGACAGAAATGACAATCATTAAGAACAATGATATGAGATTCAAATACAAGTTTCAAGATTTCTAATGCTAGAACTAGAATTGGTCTTCCATCTCCAACGTTCAGGAACCTCTCGCCTTGCTCGAATCTCTTATTGACCTGCAACTCCTGTAACGAATTGCAAATATGGTAAGGGCTACCGGTATCCAATACCCAATCAGTTATATCACAAATAGAAAATTGCAAGAGTTATCATATAAATACCTTATCCAGCAACAACTTGCTGCTTTCTCTACCTGTTCGGGTCCAGGAGGCAATATACTGGGGATAGTTCCTCTTCCAGTGCCCCCGCTTCTTGCAAAAGAAGCATTCAGCTTGACTCTCATCAGACTTGATCTTTTTGGTCTAGCCCTGCACTGATGTCCCAGCCCAACTTGTACCTTTTTCACTTTCTTCTTCTTGTTCTTCTTTCTCTTTTTAAAGGGTCGAGAATCAAAAGATGAACCTCCCATTAAGTTCACCGACTCCTTACAAAATTGGTGATCCTTCTCAAAGTTTTGAAGCAACCCCAGTAATCCGTGGTAGTTCACTTCAGGCTTTGTCATTCTATAATGAGTGAGGAATGGGAGATAAGACTTGGGCAGCGAGTTTAGTATTGCATCTTTCCCAAGCTGCTCATGTAAGGGAAAGTCGAGCTTGCCCAATTGTTCCATCAGCTCGATCATGTACAATACATGATCAGTGATAGAGGCACCATCCCACATTTTGGCGTTGAAGATGGCACAACTAGTCTTGTGCCTCTTCACGTCATCGGGTGTGCCAAAGGTATCCTCCAATACTTGAAGCATATCCTTTGGCTGAGCCATCTCGAATCTGTGACTAAACTCGTCGCTCATGGCAGCCAGCATGATACAGCACACCGTGGTCCGATCACTGAGCCACTTCTGGTAAGTATCTTTGACTATTCCATGTGCATTGGCAGCTGGCTCCTCAAGTGCAGGATCCATTATCACATATAGGATCCGTTCATGTTTCAGGACTATCTTCAACTTTTGGTACTAGCTATCGAAGTTGGGTCCCACCAACTTATCATTGTTCAACAATGATTGGAGCGATAAGGAAGTGTCCATATCTGCACAAAAGAAAACCATAACCTAATTAGTAATTGATTCATTAAACCTAAAGATTTGGACTTTAATCAAAAGGTTTCTCTCACTATTTTATTCGAATTGGTAGCCTCTACCTTCAATTCGAAGAATTATCCTAATTCTTTAGTGGGTACTAGAATCCACTTAGACTGCACACAAGCCCAACTTTGGTTGGCCAACCCATGTACATCTAAGGGTAGGTTCATAACCAATTATTTCTCTAAACAATTTTTAGTAATTTTAATTTTGCCTCAGAAACCTAATCAGTAGGCTTTGGCCTCCACTATAAGGATCCGGTTTGGTCCAACCATTAACATGACCATACTTGGTGCATCTAACCAACGAATGATTAAGTCCAACTTTGGTCAGCTCACCTAACCACCATTAGAGAGACACTTCTAAGTCATCATATGATGAGTGATAATTCCATTAGTCAACAAGCACCAGGCCTTTGGGTCTGCAATGATTATTGAGTTAATGGACTCATTATCAAACACCTTAATGGGAGGCTATGACTCAGTTATCTCTATAACTTTATCATTTTAAGGACCTAATAATTTTAGAAGATTTAAATGATTTAGAGGATGAGGTTAGATGAACCAGCTTATCATGATCCTCCCACTGGCTTCACCAAGTCAGCTTAAGGGAGACCATTAAAAGGGCTGATCTAGGAGCACCTAAATCAGTCACACTGATTTACCTTGCTGACATGGGTCAGCTCGAATAGTCAAGTAATCCGATCAAAACATAATTTCACCAAGAGGCCAGGTAAGTTCGATCAGTGGGAGGGTCGGCCAAAGCTTGCCTTAGACACCATAAAAAATGGCCAGGTAAGAGGGCTCCCAATTAAAAACCACCGATCTAGTTTACCTTAGACACCAACTGGTTTAATTAGTTTCGATTAGATCAACCTAACAGTTTGTGCTAGACCGCTTAGCCAAGAATCAAGTCCATTTGGTTCTCGTTAAAGATATGGACTTGACCAATTACAACTATTGTAATTGATCTAGAGAATCCTTGACCTAATCTAAGACAACAATTGATTAGATTTAGTCAATTCTCTAATTAAGTCCATCTTTAATCTAACCATAGGTCTAACCCAATTAATGGACCTAATTCTCACTAACCCATTAACCCAATGTGTTATGATTTGTGTCTTAGGTTCTTCAATTCATAATCCTAGAACCTAATCAAACAACTTCTTAATTCTTAATTAAGTTTTGAGATGAGGGTTGGGTTGACTTTTCGAAAATAATTTTAGTATTTATAAAATAATTTTATAATATGGTTCTACCAACCATATTGCATGTTTGATTTATAATCAATATGCAAGTGAAATAAATATGAAACTACTTTAGATCTAATCTAAACAGGTTCATGTAATTGAAATAATTTTAACTTTAAATAATTTTTTTGCACAAAAATTATTAACAAAGAGATTTTATTTTAGATTTAAATACTTTTTAAATCTAATAAATTAAAAATTTAATCTAAATCATATCTAATAAATTTATGATTAAAGATAGATCTACACAAACTAGGACAACCTTTGCACTGTAAGGGGTAAACCTTACAGCAGGACAACCTTGCAGTTCGTGATTGATCTAAAATTTTAATTTTAGATTTAATAATCAGATTATAAATTAGATCTAATCTAAAAAATAATCTAAACATATATAAATAATCATGTAATAAATAATTTTAGGCTCTGATACCAATTGAAGGAACCAGATCTAGGGTTTCAGGGTTAGATCTTGAAACTTTTTCAAGATCAGGCAGTGGAAGACTAAAATAAATTAAAATTTATTTTTTAAAATTAAAAATCTTTAAATCTAAGATCTTATTATATGATTATTAATAGCATTATATCAAAAATTAAAATATATAGAGCATGAACTACATGTTGATCATATCAACATGTTTCTATACTACATCTAATGTATGTATTAAACAATAGATCAGATCTATTACCTTGCAAGTTAGACATTCTAACCTTTTTGATCTGGGTTTGAGGATGATGTTGCAAACCATACATGCATCCGGTCTCTAGAAGTCATCCACACGAGCCCATGAATCTCGATCAGAAGTCCTGCTTCAGGAAATCAGCACAGTATGCTAGTACTGCACTGATCCTTCTTCGATGGTTGATCAGATGCCTCCTTCTTCTTGATTTGGGCTCTTCTAAAGATGAGAAGTAAAAGAAGAGTTTTAGATCTGAGACACTCTCAGAAAACTCAAGATGGAGGAAGGGAAGAGATGAAACTAACAACCCTGGAAGAAGATCCTCTTCTTCTTCTCTTTACTCTCTCCTAGACACCTTATCTTGTGTCTATTATATCTCCATGATCCAAAAGTCTTTCTCTCTAATTTTTGGATGCCCCAAAGATCTCTCAAATATTTATTTTTTGAAAATTTCATAAAAAAATCATTTTATAGAGAGAGATATGATAGAGTCCTTGTCTAGGTCAAATACCTAGTCAAGGCTTATCCAAACATGGCAATATAAGGGGCGCCCAACTCTTGGACACCTCCTTCTTATTTTATGCATGGACCACTAGAAAAAGGTGCAAAATATGTACCCTAAAATTTATAAAATTTTAAAAAAAAATCTGGATAAATTTGGTGCAAAAGGGAAAGAGTTTTGGATTTCTAAAACTCTATCTCATAGAATTTGAAATCCAAACTTATTCCTACTTTGATTTGATCCACAACCACTTTCCATGTATGAAAAAAGAGAGGAAACCTTTTGGATGTAGGAAAGACCTGGGAGAGGGCTTTTGTCACACAAAATAAGAGGGGATTGGCATGGAATAAGAGAGAGGGCGTGGGGGGGGGCTTATGTGGCGCAAGGTGGAATCCTATTCTTTCTAAGATTTTATCTTATGACTTGTTCAAACCAAAATTAGATCAACCCAATTAAAATAGGTCTTAACTCAATTAAAAACTTAATTTAATCAAATTAAATTAGATTTAAATATATTTAATTTTTAATCAAATTAAAAATTAGGTTGACCCAAGTCCTAATTGAACTAGGACTAGTTTTTTTCTTGCACTTGGCTTATCCAATAAACTAATTGGACTTGATCCAATTAAGCCCAAATAAAATCTAATTAAATTATATTCAATTATACTTATTTTCAGCTCATTGGCTTAATCAAATTAAGTAAATTAGCAATCAAATTGCTAATCGATCCTCCTACAACACTTACACTAGGTTAAATGTCAATCGTATTGATCATTTAACCCTAGAACGATTCTTAATCGTTGATCAACCATCCGATCGGATCACGAACTATAATGTGTGTGATCTCATAGATCTAAACCTAAGTTGATAGCATAGAAATAAATTTTTATACCAATCGAAGTGACCATCTAGCAATAGTACCCGACGATCAGATAGGTCGAATGTGTAGAACAACATCCTTAGAACCCATGCAGATATAGTTTCCATATAATTCATCCCCTTGACCAAAATGATCATAGGACACCTTAGAGTTCGACTATCAACTCTGTTCAGGTTGTCCACATTATATTTCAAAATATCAAATCCATCTGATGGATTATCCTGGCCAAGATTTTGCTAAATTAAAATACAGTGACTCTTTCTTCTCTAACTCTTGGAGTGGTCAATCCCATCTCGATCACACTCTGACTTTGTAAGTACTTGACTATACCCAGAAGCCTTCTGTCACTAAATTAAAAATTTAGTTAGTCCAGTATCAAAGCACAGTGAGTTGCTTGCAAATCACTGAGGTGATCTCAGGTCTAAGGGACACTTATACCTATATCCCATCAGAGTTATTCTTGACAGCAGAATGCTCTAGAGTTGGTCACATTCAATGACGATGTATTTTATATCTCACCTGTATGCTATACCAGTGTCTCCACACTTCTTGGTTAAGAGGACAATCAACCCATATGGCCTACAGCGATCTATACTTGATAGAAGCTGTCATCCTTATTAACAGCCTATCATTTGATCGTGAACAGTTTTAAGGATTAATCGATAAATCTTCTCTTTATCGAACTTAAATAGTCCTAAGGACTTCATCATTACAATGGAGTTCATTAGAAAATGAAAGCTTATGATGAAAATGCCAAAAATATATTTTAGTTATTAACAAATCAATTACAATACTTGGTTGCTCAACCGTCAACAACTTGATGATTGGCTTTTGAGACATATTTTTCAATATGTTTAACTAAATTGATCTGATTCTAATCAATACTTGACTTGATTTGATCAATTACTTAATCAAATTAGACCCATATGACTCAAATCAAAAACTTAGATGCAATCCTATTACATGATCTAATTAATAATTTTTTTATAACCAAAACTCTCATGCACAAACATAAATTTCAGATTCTAAAATTAAATTTTAATCTAAATTCTTTATATAAAAATAAATTTTAAATCATAAAATAATTTTCAGATTTAACATACAAACATATATCACATATATGTATATAAAATTTAGATCTAAATAAAATTCAGATCTACTACATGATATCATATATCTCATATACTAATCATAGATCATATTAAAGTAAATTTATAATCTAAATATATAATTATATATCATATATATGAATCAAAATTCAGATCATATAAAATTTAAGATTTTATGCATGCATCTATGTATCATATAAACGTGAATTAAAACTCTTTCTAGATCAAAATTCAGATCTAGGCATGCTTTCACATATCAAATATATATTTTAAAATCAAATCTAAAATTAAATTTTAAATTTTAAAATTTATCTATATATCTCATGTATAAAAAAAAATCAAATTTTAATTTTTTTTCAAAACATGTATGTCAATTTCAGTAATATGAAACCCATGGCTTTGATACCACTATTAAAATTTGAGGTTTAGGGCATGCATGTGTGTTTTAAAATTTTATTTTTAAATATCATAGTAAAATATAAGATTAAAATACTTTTAATCAGAATCATGCATGCATAAAAATATAAAACCACAAGGATCTAGTTCATATGCTGAAATTGACATATGCTGAAATTCAGATTGTGATCAATTCATATACCTGTTTCGCAATCCTTTCTTCGAATCTGAATCTGAAAGAGAAGAGATTTTATTTTAGGCACACAAGTATCTGGCTTCTATGGGTATCCACTCAAGATCAGCTTGGAACAGTCCTCTTCAAATTGAATTTTTTCTCTAAAAAATTCAGCCTGCTAAATCTGAATGAAGCTTGGATCATGATCAACACTTGATCTTTTTTTTTATCTTCTTTTTCTCCTATTCTCTAACATTTCTTCCTTACTTTGTGCTACTTCTACAACTTTGAAACCAGCAAGGAAGAAGATGCCCAACAGCTTGGACATGGGGAGCTTGGGACATCCCAAAAGATGGGGCATGTAGGACGCCCAAGAGAGAAGAGAAAGGGAGAGCAAGAGAGGATGCGGGAGTCTCCAAAGGTGGGTGTGGGTTGCTGGTTGGATTCTCTAGGGTCCTTAGAGAGATTCCTTTAAATAGATATCAAGATTGAATCCTATTCAATCTCATAATACAAATCCTACTTGCATTGAATTTTCTAATAACTTAAGTTATTCAACTTACATTAGAAATCCTATTAGGCGCCAACTATTGGAGCCCTTGCACCTAATTATTTACACCCTCTTTTGCACCCAAGGGTTGCCCCATATGAAATCAAAAGGCCCTCTAATCATAAGACCGCCCAACTTGATCCAATCAAGGTGGTGCCCCATAATAACTATCAAGAAAATTAATAAGGGACTTGCACCCTTAATTCAATTGATCCAAAACCTTAGACATCCAATAATTGGAATCCAATGAATCTAATTTATTTAAATTATTAGTAGATAATTAAGTTTAAATTATCTTATCAAATAAGAAATCCAAACAGAAAGAAAAAATTGGTCGAATCATGTGCTATCAAGGTTACCTTGAATCCAATCAGATTTTTTTAAACTCAATTGACACTTCATAAGCTCAATTGCTAATTTCAAGCCTAATCACTTTATTGTGTGACCCCATAGGTTTAAATCTATCTGGTAGTGAGATATATAATGATCTCTATCAAAGTATCATTGAAACTCTTTTCAATGGATCAAAACAATTTCACTCTAACTCATCAAGGATTATCGATCCAGAACAACCCTAATGAGCTCTCACAATCCATCAGTGACACCTATCAGTATATAGTGATAATCTAGTAGAACTGAAATAAATCTTTAGGTGTAGTTAATGTATGATTCAGTCCCTCTATTGTGAGTCCCGACTAGATGGCAGGTCATGGATAAATCGTCAAACCTAACATCAATCATATGATAGATTCGATTAGCTCAAGTCCAATTATGACTTCTATGAAATTTTTTTTCCATCAATCACACTATTGTGGCCATAGATTCTCAAACTTAGTCTCTTAAATCTCATAGAACTACTCTTTTCTATCAAGATTGATAGATCCCATCTTGATGCACACCCTGCTCCTACAGTGGATCAACTATCGTCAATATCCACTACAAGGGCTCATTGAGACTCATGTTTATATGTCAATCAAACTCCAGCAGCCTCACTACGAGCAGCAGTGCCATCTCAAGTCAAAAGACTAGTCACACAACTACAGCATCGAGATGATCACTGATGATCGAGTAGAAATTCAAGTGATCTCTCATATGGTCATGCTCAGTACTAGTTTTCTCTAACAACTATCCACTCTGTCACTCAATATCTTTACACTGTAGACTAGAGACCATCTATCTCAAAAGAAATATCTATGCATCAGTCTATTTGGATCGATCACCATCCTCATGATGATCCTATATTGGGATGTTGGGTTTCGGTGGCACAGCAGAAGGGTTAGGTGTTTAAAATTTTTATTCAAAATACCCAATGCACTAGAAGCCCTAATGCCTAGAAACTTTTGACTATAATAATCAAAGTATAATAAATATAAATTAGGATAAGAAGAATACCTGTAGTGCTAATCTCAATTTTCATAAGGTGTCCAAGTGTCCACCCTCCAATGGTGATCCACACGGAAATTGAACCAAAGATAGCACTTTCTTCACCTTGCTTCAATAGTTCTAGCCCCTAGAACTCGACTAGCATCGTACCGGTCAAGTTTCTTCAAGAGCCTGACCTCACCCTTTTAGAACCTCCTGTGGACTTCTGATTCTCCTTCTTTAGGACCCTTACAACCCTTGTTAGAACCAGATAAGGCTTTGTCTTAAATCTCAAAGCCTTATCCTAAAACTACGATGGTTGTAAGAAAGAAAGGAGAGCAACAGGAGAGAAATTGGAAACCCCTCTTTGATTTATTGGATACCCAGTACCCCAGCCTATTTATAGCCACCAGAGGGATGCCAAAAGAGAGGGACATGCCTTATCTAAAAGGTATATCTGATCTGAGTATCAGAGATAAGAGTTCCTTCAAGCAGAAGGACTCTTATCCATGATACGTCGATCAGCACCCTGGTCTGCACGCATGCAACCAAAGAAGGGATATTTTCACATCCCTTCTCAAATCAAAAAAATTTCAAAAATCCATGTGAATTGAGAATTCAATTTAGATTCCAAAAAATTAAAAATAATGATAAAATTCTCACAAAAGAATGCTATCCTTGCACCTCTTCACGCAAGTGCTGATCACTACACTGCAAGCACTAGGACCGACTTATGGCATCCGTTTGATATCTAGATAAGTCTGAAAAATTCTAAAAAAATATCAAATATATATTGTCAAATGTAAAATGTTATTACCAAAAATAATTCTAATCTAAATCATTTGATAGGGAGAAGGACTCTCTAACTCACGAAGAGATGCAATGCTTCTGCGGCGCGCGTGAGACATCCTTCTTTTTCCAATTTTTTTCTTCTCCAAAAATTCTAGAAAAAATATATCTCATAATTTGAGATATGTGCTAGAGGATGGAGAGTGATGTGGCTACTACACATATTTTAATCCTATAAAAAATAATATTTTTTCTTCTGGCCATGCCAACACTTATACGCAGAACCTATTTTGCACCAAGAGTCCACCACAACTTGGACTCTTTATAATTGGTGTTAACATGGGATGTGGTGCCCCAATTTGGGCTGTTTCTAGGTGACATATCCTGACCCAAATATCTATCAAATTGGGATAGCTAATTAGCAAGGGATGGGACCAAATTGGTCTCCAAAGGAGCAAGGGTTTCCACACGTGCTACCATGCTTACCGAACCCTGATTGAATCCAAAATTCAATCAACCTTTTTCAAAAGGTCCTTGGCCAATTTCTGTACGTGTGTAATTGGTTCCACATCTAGCTAGTAGTAGGTCTGGATATAAGTTGATCAAATTTGATTAGATTTCAATCTAATCGATTTAGGTCCAATCGAGCTAACCCGAGCTCAACAATTAGAATCCTTTCTAATTGGCAATCGAATTAAACTCTTTAATTCAATCAAAAATCTACAAGTTAAGATTGACATCTAGCAATGTATCATGACTATCCAAAAGATATAAAATTTGATAAAAATACCAAATCTACCCTTCAGTGGTAAATTACCGTGCAATTCAATCCTTCGATCATCCTTGCACCCTAAATATGTTCATGAGTATGGAATCATGTCAAACTCGAACACATATTCATATCGATTCTCAATTAATCAATAATGACTCCAATGAAGAAGTATTAGAAATTCTTTCTAATCTCCTTCCTGCTTTTGCCAATAGATTTTTCTGAGTCATCTAGGATTGAGAATACACAGATGCGATCTCCTCTTACTAGGAGTGATCGATTCCATATTGACCTACTCATAACCTTCATACACACTCTACCATATCCAGAACACCCCGTACATGTCTAATGCCATGCCTGGGTATGAACCAAAATATGGGTTCATGTGCACAAGATTTCATGATGGTTTCAGGTCTAAGGATCACTTGCACAACTCCCAATTAGAGAACCATCTTTGACATGCAAATGAGGCTTCCATTAGATGTTCTCTTTCATCGAGTCAATTCAGTGGACTCATTTCTCAAATGAGCACCCACATCCTTGTATTAGTGTCTTACACAAGTGGCTAGTGAGATCTACCACCCTCTCCATTGAGCATACATAGGATGTACCAATCTATTCGGAATATTGATCCCGACTCAATGCTCCTACGACCAAGAATATTTAAGATTAGAATTTTAGGTCTCACTAGCATGACCCATTCATGTCTCCTAAAATCATTATCCTAATCTTCAGGGTTCATCATAATCTTAGACATATTAAGATGCAGCTAATATGATGAATCAATGCCTCAAATAATAAATATGTTTCATGAGTTGGAAAATTTTAAAGAAAGTCCCATTGCAACACACTTACGATTGGCTTATAGGGCACTCTTCTTTCAATCTCCCACTTGCACTAAAGCTAATCATCTTTGTATCTCATACAATTAAGATGGCGATCATATAGCTGCTGTGGTATGGCCTTAGTGAATAGATCTGCTATATTATTCTTTCTGTCTACTCATTCAAAGACAACATCTTATCTTTAACAAGATGGAAACATCTGAGGATGTGCTTGATCTATAATGAGACCTAGGTTCCTTATTTTGAATAACGGTCCCAGTATTATGAAAATAGAGTGACACCGATCCTTCAATCTTAGGAACGACTCTTAAATCCATGATGAGTTTCTTCATCCAGATAGCTTCCTTAATAGCTTCACTAGCAGCAACATACTCTGGCTCAGTAGTTGAGTCAGCTACTATCTGCTGTTTGGAACATTTCAACTCACTGCCTCATTAATTAGGATAAATATATATACCCTAATATTGACTTGCTATTATCTGCTTTCCAATGATCCTTCCTTAGATCAGCCTGAAATCTACTAGCTATGCCCAAAGCATTAGCTACATCAGGCTTGGTACATAGCATAGCATACATAATTGATCCCACAACGAAGCATAAGAGATTTCATTCATCTTTTTCTTTCTTCTGATGTCTTTAAGACATATTTTTTTAGAGAGACGTATACCATAACTTACAGACAAGTAACCTTTCTTACTTGCCTCCATATTAAATCTCTTTAATATGAGGTCTATGTACCGTGACTGGGATAAGCCTAACATCCTTTTAGATCTATCTCTATAGATCTTTATACCCAGTATATAGGATGCTTCATCCTAGTCTTTTATGGAAAACTTATTTGATAGCCAAGTTTTGACTGATTGCATCATTGGGATATCATTCCCAATGAGCAGTATGTCACCGACATACAGAACTAAGAAGACAATAACACTCCCACTTGTCTTCTTATATACACATGGTTCATCCGTATTTTTGATAAAGCCAAACTCTTTGACTGTCATATCAAATTGGATGTTCCAGCTCCTCAAAATCTGCTTCGATCCATAGATGGATCTCGTTAGCCTGCATACTTGATTTGCTCTCCCACTTGAGACATCTCTCTGGCTGAGTCATATAGACCTCTTCCTCTAGATTACTATTGAAAATCGATCTAGACATCCATCACCAGATTTTATAATCATAGTATGCTACTGTAGTAAGCAAAATCTAGATGGACTTGAGCATAGCCACTAGTGAGAAGGTTTCATCATAGTCAATTCTTTGCCTTTGACTGAAACCCTTCGCCACTAACCTAGCTTTGTAGGTTTCTACTTAGCCATCTACTCTAATCTTCTTTTTGAAGATCCACTTGCACCCTATTGGGGTCACACCCTCAGGTGCATCAACCAAGGTCTACACTTGGTTGGTATTCATCGAGTCCATCTCAGATTTCATAGCTTTCAGTTATCTGTTTGAGTCTCTATTCATGACAGCTTTCGAATAGGTCAGTGGATCAACATTCTAAATGATGTTGATAGAATTGTTATTCTCAATGATAAAATTATATCTCAGAGATGCTTGATGCACTCTATCTGACCTTCGGAGAGGAGGTGTGTATAGTGGATGTACCTCATCCTTGGGTACTTTTGATTGAAGATCTTCTTGTGGTCCAACCACTGGTATTTCTGGATCTGTTTGTAGATCATGAACTTTCATAAATTCAATATTCCTCCCACTGCCTCCTTCTTGGATAAATTCATGTTTCAAGAAAGTGGCGTGCCTACTAACAAACACCTTTTGTTCAGTAGGTGGTTGAAATAATATCTATTAATTTTATTAAGATACTCTACAAACCTACACTTGTCTGATCTAGCATTAAGCTTATGTCCAAAAATATTTTTGACATAAGTGGACAGCCCAAAGTCTTAAGATGTTTAAGATTAGGCTTCTTTCCATTCCATATCTCATATGGAGTACTTGCAACAGACTTTGAAGGCATTCTATTTAATATATATGTGGCAGTCTCTAGGGCATTATCCCTAGAAGATATTGGGAGATCAATGAAGCATATCATGGACCGCATCATATCCATCACAATACGTTTTCTCTTTTCTGCTACACCATTTAACTGAGGCATATTAGGAGGGATCCATTCAGAAAGAATACCTTTACTTTTAAGATGATCAAAAATTCAATGGATAAGTATTCTCCTCCTCGATCAGATCGAAGAAGCTTGATACTTTTTTTTCAGTTTATTTCTCGACCATACCTTGGTACTCCTTAAACTTATCAAAAGCTTCAATTTATATTTCATAAGATACACATATCCGAACCTTAATAAATCATCTGTAAAGATCGGAGTATCTTCTTCTGGCCTGAGTTGTTATCGGTCCATATACATCTATATGTACCAGAGCTAACAACTCACTTGTCCTTTTTTCATATCCAGAAAATGGAGTCTTGATCATCTTACCCATGAGACAAGATTTATAAGTTCCTAATGATTCATAATCATTTGGGTCAAAGAATTCTTCTCTATATAACTTGTTTATCCTTGACTCACTAATATGACCAAGGCGACAATGCCAGAGATATGTGACATTCACATTTTCTCTCTTTCTTTTCATATTTCTTTCAATATGAAAAATATTTTATTGAGTGTAAGAATTAAAAGATTGTTATCAATATAACCACTGCCATAAAATTTATTAGAAAAAAAAAATAAGTATCTATTTTTCATTAGCTTTATTTCATAACCTTGTTTTAATAACAAAGGTATAGAAATAATATTTCTAATGACCTTTAGCATGAATAACAATTTTTTAATTCTAAAGTTTTTCCAAAGGTAAATCAAGCATACAGGTTCCCACAACCTCTGCGCTAATGGACTCTCCACTTACGCCATAAAGCTCGAGGTTACATCTTTTCAGATCTTTGATATTCTGTAGTTACAGTAACGAACTACAAAAGTATAATCCACAGGTAGTATCCAATATCCAAATATCAGAGTTTGAATCACTCAATTGAAAAATAGGACTGTATCATATACACACCTTTTGGTGTTACACTTGCACCCTACTTCAATCTTACAAGATTATTCTTACAATTATACTCTCAATTTTCAAATTTATCACAAATAATATCCATACGGACATCATTACCTTCTCATTATTACTGATCAAACTAGGGTCAAAAATATCCAAAATATCAAGTTCTTTTCTAATATAAATCTAATTTGTAAGTTTCTCAACCAATCCACATAATTGTATCGGTCAACATAGTTTTATTTATTGTATCATGGGGTGAAAATAAAGAAGCCATAATGTAGACTTAAATTTACATAAAATAATAGTATAAGTAGACCACTCATGTTTGACATGCATAACTAGATGAGACTTTTAAAACTAGTTATGTCTCTCACTATTTATCAGATACCATAGCCCTCTCCTATGGTAAACGAGATATATTTTATATTTATCTTAGTAAAATTGAGACTCTAATTCTTCATAATAATCTTGTGTTAACACAACAAACCCTTATGAGTTCATAGGTAGGAAACTCTTTCCAATTACATCTCATGCAATTCTCAATATTTTATCTTGGCCTCTAAAATATTATTAGCCTTATGTTAACATAACAAGCTATAATATTTTAGTTAAGTAAGACCCTTCATTTCAACACAGTCAAAAAATCGAATATAACTATCCTTGTGTTAGCAAACAAAGCAGTATATCCAAAATTATCGTAAGCATCTTTTATGCACCAGGATTATGTTATATCAATCTTATGACAAGCCTTATGGTAACACAACAAACTAGCCATAGTTCATTATGTAACATTAACCTAGCATGAAGGAAGGCCCTTAGTAGTATTTAAAACACTAAGCTATCTTCATTAAAGATTCAAACTAATCTAATTGGCCAGAAAAATGTTAAGATTGGTGGGGGTCCCCCATTGCTTTTCTTAGACATCAATAAAATTGGCCAGATCAACAACGAAACCAATTAAATAACCACCATACATGATACACTCCTTAGACACCAATTAATTAATCGATTCAAAAAAAATAGGTCAGCTTCTGGTTCACAACACTATGACTTATTATGATTTTTATGAGGGCTTTAATGGTCTCAAACACATCCTAATTCAATCTATCACAAGAATGCACTATAATAGTTGTATCTTAATAATCATAACAACTAATTATGGCATCTTATCATATCTGTAAGATATGAAAATAGAATCATACAATATGATTATAACTAAACATCTCAAGCATATTATATATGCATGAAGTTCTAATAATATGCATGAATATAAAACACTCTTTTCATGATTCTTCTTCTTGGAACATCACAGTGGCACCCCAACACGCCATAAGAGTACCCTATTGAATAGGAAGAGAGGGTCTCTGAACCCTACTTGCTCTTATGACCGGACGGTCTGGTGATGAACTCCAATTAGAGTACTAAGCTACTAAAAAAATTCTACACATATATCATATATTTTATATTTAAAATATATCTCTAAGATATGATAAGGTTTGGATGTTCAATCGGGTTCAACCCTTGATCCGACTTGAACCAACCAAAAACTCATGCTTGATCATAATCAAGATAATAATTTAATATTTGATTATATAAATCAAGATAGGCTCTGATACCACTGTTAGGTTTCAGTGGCACAGTGGAAGGGTTAGGTGTTTAAAATTTTCATTCAAAACACCCAATGCACCGGAAGCCCTAATACCCAAAACTCTGACTATAATAATCAAATTATAATAAATATAAATTATGATAAGAAAAATATCTATAGTGCTAATCTTAATTTTTACAAGGTGTCCAAGTGTCCGCCTCCAATGGTGATCCACATAAAAATTGAACCAAAGACAGCGCTCCTTCTTCACCTTGCTTCAAGAGTTCTAGCCCCTAGAACTCGATTAGCATCGTACCGATCAAGTTTCTTCAAGAACCTGATCTCACCCTCTTAGAACCTCTTCTGAACTTCTGATTCTCCTTTTTTAGGACCCTTACAACCCTTGTTAGGACCAGATAAGGCTTTGTCTTAAATCTCAAAGTCTTGTCCTAAAACTAAGATAGGTTGTAAGAAAGAAAGGAGAGCAACAGGAGAGAAATTGGAAACCCCTCTTCGATTTATCGGATACCCAGTACCCCGACCTATTTATAGCCACCAAAGGGATGCCAAAAGAGAGGGATATGCCTTATCCAAAAGGCATATCTGATCTGATTATCAGAGATAAGAGTTCCTTCAAGCAGAAGGACTCTTATCCATGATACGTCGATCAGCACCCTGGTCTGCACACATACAACCAAAGAAGGGATATTTTCACGTCCCTTCTCAAATCAAAAAAATCTTTAAAAATCTATGTGAATTGGGGATTCAATATAAATTTTAAAAAATTAAAAATAGTAATAAAATTCTCATGAAAGGATGCTATCCTTGCACCTCTTCATGCAAGTGTTGATCACTGCATGGGCAAGCATCAGGACTGAATTATGGCATCTGTTTGGCATCCAGATAAGTCTGAAAAAATTTAGAAAAATTATCAAACATAATTATCAAATTTAAACATTATCACAAAAATAATTCTAATCTGAAAGCATTTGATAGGGAGAAGGACTCTCCAAATAATGGAGAGATGCGATGCTTTTGCACGCATGCGAGACATCCTTCTTTTTCTAATTTTTTTTCTTTCCCAAAAATTATAAAAAAAAATATATCTCATATTTTGAGATATGTACCAGAGGATGAAGGGTGATATGGGCTATAACACATATTTTAATTCCATAAAAAATAATATTTTTTCTTCTATCCACGCCAATACTTGTACGCAGAACCTGTTTTACACCAAGAGTCCACCACAACTTGGACTCTTCATAATTGGTGTTAACATGGGATGTGGTGCTCCAATTTGGGCTGCTTCCAGGTGACATATCCTGACCCAAATATCTACCAAATTGGGCTAGCTAATTAGCAAGGATGGGACCAAATTGGTCTCCAAAGGAGCAAGGATTTCCACACGTGCTAGCATGCTTACCGGAACCCTGATTGAATCCAAAATTTCAATCAATCTTTTTCAAAAGAGTCCTTGGCCAATTTTTATATGTGTGTGACCCATTGAGTTTTACATCTAGCTAGTAGTAGGTCCAGTATAAGTTGACCAAATTTGATTAGATTTCAATCTAATCAATTTAGGTCCAATCGAGCTAACCCGAGCTCAACAATTAGAATCCTTTCTAACTGGCAATCAAATTAAACTCTTTAATTCAATCAAAAATTATAAGTCAAGATTGATATCTAGCAATATATCATGACTACTCAGAAGATGTTAAATTTGATAAAATACCAAATCTACCCTTCAGTGGCAAATTACCATGCAATTCAATCCTTCGATCATCCTTGAACCCTGAATATATTCATGAGTATGGAATCATGTGAAACTTAAACACATATTCATATCAATTCTCAATTAATCAATAATGACTCCAATGAAGAAGTATTAGAAATTCTTTCTAATCTCCTTCCTGTTTTTGGCCAAAAGACTTTTCTGAGTCATCTAGGATTGAGAATACACAGGATGCGATTTTTTCTTACTAGGAGTGATCGATTCCATATTGACCTACTCACAACCTTCATACACACTCCACCATATCCAGAATACCCCATACATATCTTAATGCCATATCTGGGTATGAATCAAAATATGGGTTCATGTGCACAAGATTTCATAGTGGTTTCAGGTCTAAGGATCACTTGCACAACTCTCACTTAGAGAACCATTTTTGACATACAAATAAGACTTCCATTAGATGTTCTCTTTCATCGAGTCAATTCAGTGGACTCATTTCTCAAATGTGCACCCACATCCTTGTATTAGTGTCTCACACAAGTGGCTAGTGAGATCTGCCACCCTCTCCATTGAGCATACATAGAATGTACTAGTCTATCCGAACATTGATCTCCGACTCAATGCTCCTATGATCAAAAATATTTAAGATTAGGATTTTAAAATTTTAGGTCTCACTAGCATGACCCATTCATGTCTCCTAAAACTATTATCCTAATCTTTGGGGTTCATCATAATCTTAGACATATTAAGATACAGCTAATATGATGAATCAATATCTCAAATAATAAATATCATTTCATGAGTTAGAAAATTTTAAAGAAAATCCCATCGCAACACACTTACGATTGGCTTATAGGGCACTCTTCTTTCATGAGAGCATTTAGAATTAAATACATGTCTCAATTCTAAATACCTTGAAAATATATATCGAAAGTTAATTTCATGGATGGTTCAAGGACACATCACACTTGAATGAGAAATAAACTTATCCTTTTATTGATTATATCAATGTATAAAGTATAAAATTATATCCTAGATTAATTACAATGTGTCAGCCATATTGACTTCTAGGACATACATCTAACAAGGGTTTGGGGTGTCGAACTTATATGAAATGTTCACAAACTGATTAGCTCAAATTTTGATCTGATAAATATTATATTAGGGATATTCCTTCTACCTTCTTGATGGACATTAGATGTTCATAAATCTTAAGATATTCTTTTTGAAAAAGAAGTTCTTGGTGAAGGAACTGATGCCGTTAAGAGCAAGCTTGGTGAAGCTTGATAGGTAGAGGAACCGACTCTGATATAAACCAACAGAACTGGAATTGATTAGATCAAATCTGGAGTCTGATGTAAAGGCATCTTTGGGTAGATATGGTAGAGTATCGTATCAATCGAACAGATACTTTGATTTTAGGTTTGGGATGGAGATTTGATCTTCCATACAGTGCTATACAGGGATCTAACTTTGAGAAGTAGCTTGGAGCCATTAAATCTAAATAAAATCCATGAAGATCGACGATATATGGACATTCATTGATTCACCTGAAGGGGTAAGACCCATAGGGTGTGAGTGAATTTTAGATGGATAAGAGGCACAAATGGAAAGGTGGAGACCTATTAATTCTATCTTGTTACCAAAAAAATTTATCAAAGTTATAGTATTGACTATGATGAAATATTTTTCTTATGGCAATCCTCAAGTCCATTCAGATTGACCAAGCTTCTCGGAGTTGGAACATATGTTTTGAACATATGGCTTCATTGAGAATGAAACAGAATCCTGTATGTACAAATGAGCTGATAGTTCTATAAAAATATTCTTTGTGTTATTGAGGATGAAATTTTTAATCGAAAATGACATCCCTACATAACAGGTAGTAAAAGCTTGGTTGTCATCTTTGTTCTCCATAAAGGTTTGGAAGGTTTGAGAACCATCTTTATGTATTTATAAAATACTGAGGATCAATGGCTCATTTGTGGAGAATCTGACTTAAAATCTGTAGAATACTGATTCCAATTTCTAGTCAGATCGAAATAACAAAGTTGTGTCAAGTTGTGTTTTTATCCTAAAAGGAGGAGTGACTTGCCGGAAAGATTTCATGTAGTATTCAATAGCTAGTTTTATTTGCGATACAAAGTTCTTTATGGCATTTGATACTGGTAAAAAAATTATTTGATTATGGAAGTTCATTAGCGAGCTTGGAGTGGCACCCTCCATTGATGGTCTAGTTCTTCTGTATTAATAGCAGCATTGGAGCCATAGCTCAAGTTGAAGAACCAATGTTCTATTTGTGAACCAAACACTTTTTGCATCGCTATCATCTTGTTTGATAAGATTGAAATAAAGTCGATCTTAGGAAGATCAACCGAAAGGAAAACTTGGTCGACCCATTGACTAGAGCAATCGAATCTAAGGAGTTCGTTGATCACAAATGGAAGATGGATATTTAATACTGATCTGATTGGCTTTAGTTCAAGTGGGAGTTGTTAGAAAATGTATCCTAAAGTCAATCATCTAGGTTATAGATGAGTGTGCTCCATACATATATATGAATTATAAAATAATAAATATTATTTGACAAGATTCATCATAAGAAATATATCTTCCTAAATAGAACTCATATGTTATGATGAAGTCCTTAGAGCTACTTTCAAAATGATAAAAGAAGATTTATCGTGTAGTTCTTAAATCCTGCTCGTGACCAAATGATACAATTGTTACAAGGACGATAATTATATCGACTATAGATCGTTGTGTGCCATATTTATTGGTTGTCCTCTTAATCAAGATGTGTGGTGACATGAATATGGCATATGGGTGAAATATAAGAGTAATTTCACTGAGCGTAACCACCTCCAGAGCACTCTGCTATCAAGGGTTGCTCTAATGGGATATGAGTATAAGTGTCCCTATGATCTGAGGCTGCCTCGGTGACTTGCAAGCAACTCACTATGCTTTGATGCCGTACTATCCAAATTTTTAATTTAGTGATAAAATATTTTTGGATACAATCAAGTACTTGTGAAGTCTGAGTGCGAGTCAAGATGAGATTGACCGCTCTAAGTAAAATTGAAGATGATGTATCACTGTATTTCAATTCAGCAGAACTCTAGCCAGAGTAGTCCTAGTGAAGAGTCATAAGATTTTTTTAAGATTGAGACACAATGTGGACCACTCATCCTAGATTGATAGTTTAATCCTAAGTCATCCTTGAGCATCAAGTGTCAAAGAGATAATTATACAGTAACTATATTCATATGGGTTCTAGAGTGTTGCTGGGCAAACATTCGATCTATCCAGACATCAAAACCATTGCTAGATGGTATCATCAACTGGTATAGGAATTATTCTTATGCTACCGATTTAGATTTGAATCTATGAGATCACACACATAGAAGTACATTTGATCAAATGACTGATCGACGATTATGAATCATTGAAGGATTTAATTATCAATTTGATTGATGATTAATCTTATGCAAAAGTTATAATAAATTATTTACTAATGGTTGATAAATTAAAAAAATAATTAATTAACAATTTGATTGTTATTAGTTCAATTTAATTGAGCAATAGAGATTGGATCAAATCTAATTGAATTAGATTCAATTAGGTTTGCTTTGGATTGATGGATGCAGTCCTATTGGATAACATGACTTGTTCCAATTGATTTTAGAGATGCAAATCAAATTTTGAGTTGAATAAGATTCAATTAATTTTATATAGACTTTAATTGGATCAAATCCTATTGGATAATAAGCTTGATTGGATCAAGCCCTATTATCAAATACTTTCCTGATATCCATTAAGATGAGAAGAATCAATCCTTGGATCAATGAGATTTTAATCTAACTAATTCTCTAATTGGATTGGAGCCTAATTGATATCATAATTAGGCTAGGACCTAATTAATTAGTTTGTTATAACTAATTCTTAAGTGAGTTAGGATTGAATCCAAGAATTAGTTAGAGTTGGAACAAAATTCATGAGTCCTATTTGGAATAGGGCTAAACCAATTCCTAAACCTAATCTATTTAATGATTCCTCACACCCCAACTCTCTTCACGTTGAGATCTCACACCCCATCATAAAGTGTCATGCCCCCTTTCTCTTCTCTTCCATGAAAATAAGAGGCTGTCCCCTCTTGTGGTTGCCCAAAAAAAAAGAAAAAGGATTGGGGTGTCCAAGAGTTGGACACCCCAAGCTCCACATGCCTTGGATGCCCCAAACTCCACATGCCAACCCCCTGCTCTCCTTCCAATCTTAGAGTGATTTTGTGAGAGTTTGATTGCTTATTTTTGGATGTTAAAGAGAGGTTTCTCTTCTAGTTTTACAATAGAAAATTAAAAAAAAAGATTCTTCTCAACGAGAGAAAGAGAAGGAAGAAGAATGGTCTTCTTTCTTGTGCGCAGCTTTGGAGAAGGAGTTCTTCTTTCAATTTTTTTTTATTTTTTTTAAAATAAAAATCAAATTAGATCTATTTTTTAATATCAAAATTTAGAAAAAAAATATTAAAAAAATTTGGTTGGGTGTTTGGGGCTTCCTAGAGTTCTAGATCAAGGAGAAAAGGGAGAAGAAGAGAGAAGAACGGTTCTTCTCTTGGGTCTCTCTTTTGAGTTCTTCTAGGACTTAGGATTTCATATAATTTTTAGCATAAAAAATTAGATTAGATCTAATTTTTATCATAAAAAATTATGCTGGGTTTCGATGGCGCAGCGGAAGGATTAGGTGTTTAAAATTTTTATTAAAAACACCTGATGCACCGAAAATCCTAATGCCCAGAAACTCTTGACTATATCAATCAAAGTATAATAAAATAAATTTGGATCAGAAGAATACCTATAATGCTAATCCAATTTTCATGAGGTGTCCAAGTGTCCCCCTCTAATGGTGATCCACACAAAAATTGAACCAAGGACAACGCTCCTTCTTCACCTTGCTTCAAGAGTTCTAGCCCCTAGAACTCAACCAGCCACCAATCGATCAGATTTTTTTCTAGACTTGAGTCTGAACCTTTCTGAACTATCCACTGGACTTGACTAGTTTTTTCTAGACCTCTTAAAATAGGATTAGGCTTGTCTTAAAAGAACAAGCCTTGTCCTAAAACCTAGAGTTGTAAGGGAGGGAGAGAGGGAGTGGATAGGGGATGTAAGAATTAAATTATCACCCCATCTGCCATTCCCTATTTATAGCACCAGATAGGGCACTAATAGAGAAGGCACACCTCTTCTAGAAAGGTATATCAAGTCCTCGTATCACTTATCTGAGAGTCCTTAAACAAAAGGACTCTTCAGGGGGTGATATGTCGATTCCTGCCTTCTCACGTGTGCATGCCTAGAATGAGATGCTTTTGGCATTTCTTCACACATTAGATTAATATAAAATTTAGCCGCATAAACCTCAAATAGTAAGGCTATCACCAAATCACTCATTATTTGGATGAGAGTTCATATGTGAGAAGGACTCTTCATAGAAGAGACGCACGAGCACCTTCTCCCTGTCATGCACGCGCATGCCTAGAAAAGGGTGTGAAAAGCAGCCTTTATTAATCTAATAATTTTTTATATTTTTATCACATGATCAAAACTTAAAACTAATCCTTATCACAAAAATTATCAGATAAAAAGTCACTTAAGACTCCATAAATAGAAGGAGTCTTCACATCCCTTCGCACGTCCAGAAAAATCTATCACACGTGCAGTAATGTTTTGAGCAATTTTTTCATGCATAATTTGATAGATTTTTCATACTTCAAAATTGTGCTAAGTGTCTCATCATCTAACCTACTCATCATAAAAACTAGAGGCCCAAAATAGAAAGATTCTTAGTCCTTCTCCATGCCACAAATAAAGTGCGCATGCATTCTATATATTAGCGCCAAGAGTCCTTCTTAAGTTGGACTCTTAGTTATTTGGCGTGTACACTAGATATGATTCCTCTTTTTGGTTGCTTCCAGGTGGCTTGACCTAACTCAAATACCCACTAAATTAGGCTAGCAAATGGGCAAGGCATGAGATCAAATTGATCTCTAAAAGAGCTAGAGATTCCACACGTGCTAGCATGCTTACCGAAACCCTGATTGAATCCAAAATTCCAATAAACCTTTTTAAAGAGGGTCCTTGGCCAATTTTTATATATGTGTGATCCATTGGGTTTCACATCTAGCTAGCAGTAGGTCCAGATGTAAGTTGACTTTATTTGATTAGAATTTAATCTAACCAATTTAGGTCCAATCGAGCTAATCCAATTTCAGTAATTAGAATCTTTCTAATTGATGTTTGAATTAAACTCTTTAATTCGATCAAAAACTTACAAGTCATGATTGATGTCTAGCAACGTATCATAACTATCCAAAAGATATAAAAATTTGATAGAAATATCAAATATGCACTTCAATGGTAAGTTACTGTGTAATACAATCCTTCGATCATCCCAGCACCCTGAATATGTTCATGAGTATGGAATCATATCAAACTCAAACGCATATTCATATCGATTCTCAATTAACCAATGATGACTCCAATGAAGAAGTATTAGAAACTTTTTCTAATCTCCTTCCTACTTTTGGTCAAAAGATTTTTCCTAAGTCATCTACGAATGAGAATATACAGGATGCAATCTCCTCTTACTAGGAGCGATCGATTCTATATTGACCTACTCACAACCTTCGTACACACTCCTATCATATCCAGAATACTCTGTACATGTCTTAAAGCCATGCTTGAGTATGAACCAAAATATGGATTCATGTGCACAAGATTTTATAGTGATTTCAGGTCTAAGAATCACTTGCATAACTCCCATTAGAGAACCATCTTTGACATGCAAGTAAGGCTTCCATAAGATGTTCTCTTTCATCTAGTCAATTCAGTGGACTCATTTCTCAAATAAGCACCCACATCCTTATATTAGTGTCCCACACAAGTGGATAGTGAATCTGCCACCCTCTCCATCGATTATACATAGGATGTACCAGTCTACCCAGAATATTGATCCCCGACTCAATGTTCCTACGATCAAAATATTTAAGATTAGGATTTTAGGATTTTAGATCTCACTAGCAAGACCCATTCGTGTCTCCTAATATTATTGTCCTAATCTTTGGAGTTCATCATAATCTTAGACATAATAAGATGCAGCTAATATGATGAATCAATACCTCAAATAATAAATATCATTACATGACTTGAAAAATTATAAAAAAAAGGTTCATCACAACGCACTTGTGATTGGCTTATAGGGTACTCTTCTTTCAATCTCCTACTTGCACTAAAGCCAATCGCCTTTATATCTCATACAATCATGATGGCGATTATATAGCTACTTTGGTATGGGCTTAGTAAATGGGTTTGTTATGTTGTTCTTTCTATCTACTTATTCAAGGATAATATCTTGTCTCTAACGAGATGGAAGTGTTTGAGGATGTGCTTGGATCTATAATGAGACCTAGGTTCCTTAGATTGAATAATAGCCTCAGTATAATCATAATAGAGTGACATCGATCCTTCATTCTTAGGAACGACTCCTAAATCTATGATGAACTTTTTTCATCCAAACAGCTTTCTTAATGGCTTCACTAGCAGTGATGTACTCTGCCTTAGTAACTGAGTCAGATATTATTTGCTACTGGAACTCTTTCAACTCACTACCCCATCATTTAAGATAAACACATATTCTGATATCGACTTGCTATCATCTGCTTTCCAATGATCCTCCTTTGGATCAGTCTGAAATCTGCTAGCTGCGCCCAAAGCATAAGCTACATTAGGCCTGGTATATAGCATGGCATACATAATTGATCCCATAGCCAAAGTATAAGGGATTTCATTCATCCTCTTTCTCTTCTCTAGTGTCTTAAGATACATTTTGTTAGAGAGATGTATACCATGTCTTGTAGTCAAGTAACCTCTCTTACTTGCCTCAACATTAAACCTCTTTAATATGAGACTTATGTACTATGATAGGATAAGCCTAACATCCTTTTAGATCTATCTCTATAGATCTTTATACCCAGTATATAGGATGCTTCATCCAAGTTTTTCATGAAAAACTTATTCGATAGCCAAGTCTTGATCGATTGCATTATTAGGATATCATTCCAATGAGCAATATGTCATCAACATACAAAACTAAGAAGACAACAGCACTCCCACTTATCTTCTTATACATATATGGTTCATCCTTATTTTTGGTAAAACCAAGCTCTTTGATTGTCATATCAAATCGAATGTTTCAACTCTTAAAGCCTGCTTCAATCTATAGATGGATCTCATTAGCTTGCATACTTGATTTGCCCTCCACTTGAGATAAATCCTTTGACTAAGTCACATAGACCTCTTCCTCTAGATTACCATTGAGCAAAATGGTCTTGACATCCATCTGTCCATCTCATAGTCATAGTATGCTGCTATAGCAAGCAAAATCTAGATGGACTTGAGCATAGCCACTGCTGAGAAGATTTCATCATAATCAATTCTTTAGCTTTGATCTGAAATCCTTTGCCACCAACCTAGCTTTGTAGGTTTCTACTTGGCCATCTATTTTGATCTTCTTTTTGAAGACCCACTTGCACCCTATTGGGATCACACCCTCAGGTGCATCAACCAAGGTCCACACTTGGTTAGTGTACATCGAGTCCATCTCAGATTTCATGACTTCCAGCCATCTGTCTGAGTCTCTACTCATGACAGCTTTCGAATAGGTCAGTTGATCATCATCTTGAATGATATTAATCAATTATCATTCTCAATGACAAAATCATATCTCAGAGGTACTTGACACACTTTATCTGATCTTCAGAGAGGAGGTGTATATTGTAGATGTACCTCATCTTTAGGTACTTCTGATTGAGGATCTTCTTGTGGTCCAACTACTGATATTTTTGGATCGATTTGTAGATCATGAACTTCAGTAAGTTCAATATTCCTCCCACTGTCTCTTTCTTGGATGAGTTCATTTTTCAAAAAAGTATCATGCCTACTAACAAACACCTTTTGTTCAGTAGGTGGTAGAAGTAGTATCCATTAGTTTTCTTAGGATATCCTACAAACCTATATTTATTTGATCTATCACTAAGCTTATATCCAAAAATATTTCTGACATAAGCAGGACAGCCCAAGTCTTAAGATGTTTAAGATTAGGCTTTCTTCCCTTCCATATCTCATATGGTGTGCTTGCAACAGACTTTGAAGGTACTTGTTTAATATGTATGCAGTAGTCTCTAGGACATATCTCCAAAAAGATATTGAAAGATCAGTGAAGCACATCATGGACCGCACCATATCCATTAAAGTATGATTCCTTCTTTCTACTACACCATTTAACTGAGGTGTATAAGGAGGGGTCCATTCAGAGAGAATACCTTTATGTTTAAGATGATCAAGAAATTCATTGGATAAGTATTCTTCTCCTCGATCAGATCGAAGAATCTTGATACTTTTCTCAGTTTGTTTCTAACCATATATTGATACTCTTTGAACTTATCAAAGACTTAGATTTATGTTTCAGAAGATACACATATCCGAACCTTGATAAATCATCTGTAAAGGTAATAAAATAGAAGTATCTACCTCTAGCCTGAGTTGTTATTGATCCATATACATCCACATGTACTAGAGCTAACAACTCACTTGTCCTCTCTCCATGTCCAGAAAATGGAGTCTTGGTCATCTTACCCATGAGATAAAATTCACAAGTTCTGAATGATTCATAATCATATGGGTAAAGAATTCTTCTTTGTATAACTTGTTTATCCTTGACTCACTAATATGATCAAGATAGCAATACCAGAGATATGTGATATTCACATCTTCTCTCTTTTTTTTCATATTTTTTTAATATAAAATATATTTTCATTGAGTGCAAGAATTAAAAGATTGTTATCAATATAATCACTGTCATAAAATTTATTAGAAAAAAAAATGGAGCATCCAATTCTCATTAGCCTTATTTATAACCTTGTTTTAATAACAAAGATATAGAAATAATATTTCTAATGACCTTTGACATGTAATAACAGTCTTTCAATACTAAAATTTTATATGAAGGTAAATCAAGCATACAAGTTCCTATAGCCTTTGCGCTAATAGACTCTTCACTTGCGTCATAAAGCTCAAGGTCACCTCTTTTCAGACCTTTGATATTTTTAGTCATTGTAATGAATTACAAATATGCGATCCACAGATGGTATCTAATATCCAAGTATCAGAGTCTGAGCCATTCAATAAAAAAAAATTTATATCATATACACACTTTTTGGTGCTATACTTGCATCCTGCCTTAAACTTGCAAGATTATTCTTGCAATTATACTCCCAATATCCAAACTTACTCAAAATAAACAGCTAATATCTATATGGACATCTTTTACCTTTTCATTATTATTGACCATCCCAAGGTTAGAAATATCCAGAACATTGGAGTTCTCCAATATAAACCTAACTTGCAAGTTCCTCAATCCATCCATATAGTTGGGATCGGTCAACATATTTTTATTTATAGTGTTATGCAGTGAAAATAAAAAAGTCATAATGTACACTTAAATTTGCATAAATAAAAAATAATAGTATAAGCAAACCACTCAATTTTGATATGCATAACTAGTTCAGGACTTTTAAAACTAGTTATGTCTCCCACTATTTTATCAGATACCATAGCCCTCTCCTATGGCAAATGAGAAACCTAATCTGATTTCTTAATGGGATTGAGATCCTAATCCCTCATTGAAGCCTTGTAGATATCACAATAAACCTCAATAAGTTTAAAAGTAAGAAAATCTATCCAATTGTATCTCATGCAACTCTCAACATAAATCTTATCTCTAAAAATACTCATAGCCTTGTAGATATCACAACAAACTATAGTGTTTTGTAGTTAAGTCAGACCCTTTATTTCTATACAGTCATATCTGAAAAATATGTCCTTGTGGATATCACAACAAAGTAACATATCCAAAATATAATGTAAAGCATCTAATATACACCAAGACAAACCCACATCAATCCTCATAGTAAGCCTTGTGGATATCACAATAAACCTACTATGATTTTTGATAGGATATTAACTAGGCATAAAGGAAGGCATATTAGTGTTCAAAATACAGAGCTACCATCATTCAAGATTTGAACTAATCCAATTGGTCAGAAAATATTAAGATTGGTGGGGTCCACCCATTGCTTTTTTTAGACACCAATAAAATTGGCCAGACCAACATTGGAACCAATTAAATAACCATCATACTTGAAACACTCCTTAGACACCAATTAATTAATCGATTTAAAAATATAGGTCAGCTACTGGTTCACAATACTATGACTTAATATGATTTTTATGAGGGTTTTAATGGTCTCAAGCACATCTTAAATCAATCAATCACAATGATGCACAAATATAATTGTATCTTAAAAATCATAACAACTAAACATAGCATCCAGTCATATCTCTAAGATATGAAAAATATAATCATACAATATGACTATAACTAGCATTTTAAGTATATCACATATGCATAATTTCTAATAATATGCATGAATACAAAATACTCTTTTCACAGTTCTTCTTCTTGGGACATCACAGTGGCACCCCTACACGCCATAAGAGTACCCTATTGAATAGAAAGAGAGGGTCTCTGAACCCTATTGCTTTTATGATCGGATGACCTAGTGATGACTTCAATTAGAGTACTAAGCTACTAAAAAAATTCTACATATACATCATACATTTTATATTTAAAATATATCTCTAAGACATACAAGGGTTTGGATGTTCAATCGGGTTCAACCCTTGAGCCGACTTGAACCAAACCAAAAACCCATGCTTGATCACAATCAAAATAATAATTTAACCTTTGATTATATAGATCAAGGTAGGCTTTGATACCACTATTGGGTTTCGATGGTATAGTGGAAGGATTATGTGTTTAAAATTTTCATTAAAAACACCCGATGCACCAAAAATCCTAATGCCCAAAAACTCTTGACTATATCAATCAAAGTACAATAAAATAAATTTGGATCAGAAGAATACCTATAATGCTAATCCAATTTTAATGAGATATCCAATATCCGTCCTTCAATGATGATCCACACAAAAATTGAACCAAGGACAGCGCTCCTTCTTCACCTTGCTTCAAGAGTTTTAGCCCCTAGAACTCAACCAGCCACCAATCGATCAGATCTTCTTCCAGACTAGAGTTTGAACCTTTTTAAACCATCCACTAGACTTGACCACCTTTTTCTAGACCTATTAAACCCTTAGAGCTATTAGGATTAGGCTTGTCTTAAAAGACCAAGCCTTGTCTTAAAACCTAGAGTTGTAAGAGAGGGAGAGAGGGAGTGGATAGGGGATGTAAGAATTGAATTATCACCCCATCTGCAATCTCCTATTTATAGCATCAGATGGGGTGCTAATAGAGAAGGCACGCCTCTTCTGGAAAGGTATATCAAGTCCTCGTATCACTTATCTGAGAGTCCTTAAATAGAAGGACTCTTCATGGGGTGATACGTCGATTCCTGCCTTCTCACGCATGCACTCCCAGAATGAGATACTTTTGGCATTTCTTCACACTTCAGATTAGCATAAAATTTTGCTACATAAATCTTTATTAAATAGGAAGACCATCACCAAATGACACATTATTTTGATAAGATTTCATATGTGCGAAGGACTCTTCACCGAAGAGACGTGCAGCACCTTCTCCCTGTCGCACGCACGTGCACGCCCAGAAAAGGGTGTGAAAAGCAACCTTTCTTAATCTTATAATTTTTTATATTTTTATCACATGATCAGCACTTAAAATTGATCCTTATCACAAAAATTATTAGATAAAAAGTCACTTAAGACTCCTAAACCAAAGGAGACTTCGCGTCCCTTCGCGCATCCAGAAAAACCTGTCACGCGTGTAGCAATGTTTTGAGCAATTTTTTCATGCATAATCTGATAGGTTTTTCATACTTAAAAAGGTGTTTTAAGTGTTTAATCATCTAATCTACTTTTTATAAAAAATAGAGGCCCAAAACAGAAGGATTCCTAGTCCTTCTCCATACCACAAATAAAGTGCACATGCATTCTACATATTAGCGCTAAGAGTCCTTCTTAAGTTGGACTCTTAGTTATTTGGTGTGTACACCATATATGGTGCCTCTTTTGGCTGCTTCTAGTGGCTTGATCTGACCCAAATGCTTACCAAATTAGACTAGCAAATGAGCAAGGTATGAGATCAAATTGATCTCTAAAAGAGCTAGGGATTCCACACATGCTAGCATGCTTACCAGAACCCTGATTGAATCTAAAATTTTAATCAATCTTTTTAAAAAGGATTTTTGGCTAATTTTATATATATGTGACCCATTGGATTTCATATCTAGCTAGCAGTAGATCTAGATGCAAGTTAACCTAATTTGATTAGAATTTAATCTAACCGATTTAGGTCCAATCGAGCTAACCTGATTTCAGTAATTAGAACTCTTTCTAATTGACGTTCGAATTAAACTCTTTAATTCGATCAAAAATTTACAAGTCAAGATTGATGTCTAGCAATGTATCATAACTACTTAAAAAATATTAAAATTTAATAAAAATACCAAATATATCCTTCAATTATAAGTTACCGTGCAATACAATCCTTCGATCATCCCAGCACCCTGAATATGTTCATGGAATCATGTCAAACTCAAACATATATTCATATCGATTCTCAATTAACCAATGATGACTCCAATAAAGAAGTATTAGAAATTCTTTCTAATCTTTTTCCTACTTTTGGTCAAAAGATTTTTTCTGAGTCATCTACGAATGAGAATATACAGGATGTGATCTCTTCTTACTAGGAGCGATCAATTTCATGTTGACCTACTCACAACCTTCATACACACTCCTACCATATCTAGAATTTTCCATACATGTCTTAAAGCCATGCTTGAGTATGAACCAAAATATAGATTCATGTGCATAAGATTTTGTGGTGATCTCAAGTCTAAGGATCACTTGCACAACTCCCACTTAGAGAACCATCTGTGACATACAAGTAAGGCTTTCATAAAATATTCTCTTTCATCGAGTCAATTCATGGACTCATTTCTCAAATGAGCACCTACATCCTTGTATTAGTATCCCACATAAGTGGCTAGTGAGATCTATCACCCTCTCCATTGAGCATACATATGATGTGACAGTCTATCTGGAACATTGATCTCCGACTCATTGTTCCTACGATCAGAAATATTTAAGATTAAGATTTTAGGATTTTAGGTCTCACTAGTATGATCCATTCATGTCTCCTAAAACTATTATCCTAATCTTGGAGGTTCATTATAATCTTAGACATTATAAGATGCAGCTAGTATGATGAATCAATGTCTCAAATAATAAATATCATTACATGAGTTAAAAAATTATAAAAAAAAGTTCCATCACAACACACTTACGATTGGCTTATAGGACACACTTCTTTCAAATTAAGAAGAAATTTTTTTTTTAAAAGTGTAAAAGAAAGAGAGAAAAGTTCTCTCTTGTATGTGAGAGAATTGAGAAGAAAGGGTTCTTCTCTTGATCTCTATCGTAGTGATCTCACACGTGGATCCAGAAAAAAAAGAAGAGGGTCTCTTTGTTCTTAATCATCTTTGTGTTCCTCTTAGATTAGTTAAAACTTGATGTCTTCATGAGCTAGCACTCTTGGGGTCATTGATTAGCACAAGGATTTCGTGTGGATACCTGTAGAGGTCGGACACGTGTGCGACTGTCGAGCATCATGAAGAACCAACTATCATGAATTTCAGATTCAGATATCTGCTATCAGTGCTCAGGTATGAAGTTTTGAACTCAATTCATATTTAGATATGATCTAAATATAATTTAGATATAATCTAATTACATATAGATATGATTTATACTTACTGAATTTTAGATTTTAAATTTACATACATACATATTAATTCATATCATGGATCATGTATGATAGTTTTAGATTTGATCTATGCATGCATTGTAAATTAAATTATTTAATCTATGTATATTCTACTGTAAAATTTTAAAACTACATGTACAAAACCACCACACTTCCCTTTAGAAACCTTAGGATCCGCGCTCCCAGCCCACTCCTCCCATGTCCCTCCATCATTCCCCTAGGCAAAACCCTCGAATTGGACTTCCAGTACCCCACAGTGGAGAACTCTAGTCTCAGCCTCTGGATTCTCTGCCATTTTCTGATCCACCGTAGAGAGAGAGAGGAGCGAGAGAGAGAAAGATGTGGATATAGGAGCAGAGGCTGCGAGGAAAGAAAGATCGAATCAAAGTAATGGGAGCTCTCACCTTTTTTTTTTTTGGAACGGGATTCTCTATGGTACTCAGAAAGTACCGTAGAGTGTTGTGCATGGTTAGATGCCATCCATCATAAAATAGACGGCCATCCAAATTGTTCAAGTATCCTAGGGGTTTATAGATTCTTTTCTTTTTAGTTTTTTTAACACACATGCGTGAGCATGCGCAGATCTTAAGATGGATGACATCCAACTATGCACAGTATCCTACAATACTTTTTGAGTACCGCAAAGGATTCACACCCTTTTTTTTTCCCTTCATGCATGGTGGATAGAGGGACACGTATTTTATACATGTGGTAAACAGAAAAGCCTCTATTTTAATATATATATATATATATATTATATTATATTAGATTTCCCCCATTCGTAAGGCATGTTGCTTAACCTTCATTTATGTTATATCAAACTCTGGTAGTTTGCTGTCCTTAACAACATGTGGTGCATATATATGAATCAGATAGTTTGCACTCTTTCTTCTTTCTTTCTTCTTTCTTCTTCTTCCTTTTTTTTTTTTGATACAAGATAGGAGATTAATTTGCTTATGAAGTCATAAATAGTACGTAAGAGCACCTTGTTCTTCTTGAAAGTTTCTATTCAATGTTAGGGACTAGCACCTACTCTCCACCTGAACTTTTTATTTGTTAACCGGATGGTGCAAGCAAAAAAGACAGCAACCAAGTGATATCTTATTAGAGGAATATATCCTAGAAATTTCTATATTATATATTTGTTATTTTGGAATAGTGTTATTAAAAAAATAATCTACCACATTAAATTTAGAAAATTGGAAAGGCCTTGCTTAAATCAAGACATGTGATGTACACTATCTTAAGAATATAATTCACCTCCCTATGTATAGATCTATGGTATCTTATCCTCAAGATACAATAATCTGACTCAGTCTGACTCTCCTCTAATGAGTACGCTCATTGAGAGACTTGACACAAATAACTTTCTTAAGTTGCCCAAAAAAAGAAGAAAGTGGAAATTTGGAAGAGAAGTATTTCAAAAAATCAGTGCCTTGGTCTTGAAAGTGTTGGAAAATGTAGGCGATTTCATGCATGTATTTCAAAAATTTTTTAAATAAATTATCATGAAAAGAAAATAGATTAATCATATTAATCTAACATGCATATGGTCTAATCATCAAATCAACCTACTCTAGGATCCATGACATGATATGTTGCATATAAAATCTGAAAAATACTGAAGATAAAATCTGTATGCATGGATGTAAGCGGTAGATCATATCTACACCTATCTGAGTTCAGAACTCGATATCTGAGTATGGGTCGATGATCACCGCTACTGAGAGATATAGTAAAGATGATCCTTATTAATTGCTCATAGTCACACATGCATCCGACCTCTATGGGAAGTCCACTCGAAGCCCCAATCTGATCGATCTTCTCGAGAACGCAAGTTCGCATGAAGACCTTCTTCTTGACTGATCTGCATCCTTTCTTCAAATCTCTAAAATCTTTTTAAAGATTGAAGATAGACTTCTAGAGGAGATGAAGAGGTGAAAAAAAGATAGAGAAGAAAATAATTTTTTTCTAATTTATTCTCTCTTCCCAAATCCTTAGGACCAAAAATCTAGAATTCAAATTTTTTGCACACACCCAAAGAGAAAGGACTCTCCTTCTCTTTTCACACAATGAACTCATGCTCAAAGACTTCTCACCATAAAATCCCTTTTCTCTAGCCTTTTATATGCATAAAAAAGAAGAACAAACCCCTTTTTATTGGCATATAATAAGTTGGGTGACGAGTCCAAGAGATCTTGGACTCCTCCAAGAGATGTCGCATCCTCTCCCAATTCCATGCCAAAACATGCCCAAAGAAATATGGGATGCCCCTTCTCATATTTTTTTACAGTAAATTAGTCCTCTAACTAATTTCTTACAAAAGCTCTCCTTAAAATATTACACACATAAGGAGAAAAAAATAAGTTGGAGGCAAGTTTTGTAGATAATGTCAAATATTATCTATATAGTATCTAATTCAAATTATATTTGAACATACCAAATAAAATTAGATTTTAACCAAATTTGGATATGAGATAGAGAAGAAAAAGGACTCTTTGGAATAAAAAAATCTCATACAAATAATTTTTTGTGTAATGAAGAATAGCATGCAAAGTTTGGTGGCAAGGGAGGAAGAGTCCATTCTCTTATGGACTCTTTGTTTTCTTATTTGAATCTAAACCAAATCACATCTGGTTTAGCCCAAATAAAATAGATAAAACTCAATCTAATTAGATTCATAAATTTTTAATTAAATTTTAATCAAATTAAAAATTGATTGAATCAAAGTCCTGATCAAATCAGGGATAATCTTCCTTAGTGATTAGGTCATCTTATAACCTAATCAGGTCAAACCTAATTAAATCTAATTTAATTAATTTTATTTAATATTTTTTACTTAATCAAATTAAGCTAATCAATAATTTAATTATTAATTAATTTTTTATTAATTTACTAACACTTGGTGAATAAATTTATGATAACTTTTGTAAAAGGTTAATCATCAATCAAATTGATGATTAAGCCCTTGAATAATTTTCAATCATTGATCAGCCACATGATCAGTCAGAAATTTTTTTTAAGTGTGACCCCATAGGTTCAAACCTAAGTCAGTAGTATAAAAATAATTTTTTGAACCAATCGATGTAACCATCTAGCAATGGTGACCCGAAATCTGGATAGGTCGAATGATGGTGAAGCAACATTCAAGAACCTATTGGCATATGGTTACCGTATAACTCATCTCTTTGACCTAATACTCGAGGATGACCTAGAATTTAACTGTCAATCCTAGATAAGTCATCCATATTATATTTAATCTTTCAAATCCATCATATGGATTATTCAAACTCAAATTTTGCTAAATTGAAATACATTGATACATTAACTCCTACTAATTTGGAGGGATCAATCCCATCTTGACTCACATATTGACTTGACAAGTACTTGACTGCATCCAAAAATCTTTCATCACTAAATTAGAAACTCAGTTAGTCTAGCATCAAAGTATAATGAGTTGCTTGCAAGTCACCATGGTGATCTCAGATCAGAGGGACACTTATACCTATACCCTTCGCGAGCTACTCTTGACAGCAGAGTGTTCCGCAGTTGGTCACATTCAATGAGATATACTCCTACATCTCATTTACATGCCATACCAGTGTCTCCACACCATTTGGTTATGAGGACAATCAATGCATATGACATACAATAATCAACATTTGATATCGCTATCATCTTAGTAATAGCGTATCATTTGGTCGCAAATCAGTTTAAGGACTATGCGATAAATTCTCCTTTATCGATTAAAGTAGTCCTAAGGACTTCATCACAATATAGAAGTTCATTAGAAGATGTAACCTTATGATGAAAAATGTCAAATAACTTTTATTATTGATCAATTTATATACATTTATAATTAGCACAATCGTCAAACAATTAGCTTTAGAACATATTTTCCAACAACTTCCACTTAGACTAAAGCCAATCAATATAGTATCATATACCCATCTTCAATTTATCATCTTAGAACTCCTAGATACTGAGGTCTTAGTAAATGGGTTGGTCAGATTTTTCTTTTCATCGATCTTTTAAAGATCGATGTCATCTTAACAGATTTTCGAATAAGGTGGTAGCGATGCAAAATACTTGATAAGCTAATGCGACTTCGGTCCTTAGCATGAGCTACGACTCGATGCTATACAATACAGTAAAACATCATTGGAGGGTGCCACTCCTAGCTTGTCAGTGAACCTCTACAATTACATAGCTTCCTTGCAAGCATCAAATGCTGTAATATATTCTGCCTCACAATTTGAATTTGACTATAATTTTTCTGCTTGAAATTTTTTCAGCAGATTGCTTCATTACTTAGGGTAAGGATGTATTTCGACACGTTCTTATTATTATTATATTCAACTAAAAATTAAGTCATACTCTATAAGTTTTAAATCAGATTCTCCATAATCGAATCATCAATCCTTAGTATTTCTCAAATACTTAAAGATGACCTTTCAGTGATTCTCATCCGAATCTTACAGGTATCCACTCGCTATCCTAGTGAGTATACCATATTTGATCTCATACATGATGTACATAATAGAATAAATTTTACTCATAAATACTCTATGATATTGGACTAGGATAACCCAAGCAGGCTCTTAGATCTATCTCTACAGATTTTCATCCCTGAGATGATGAATATGTTGGAATTCGAGGTTTGGAGTATGTATTTATGTTTTAAAACTTTATTTTCTAAATACCGTAGTGGAATATAAAATTAAAACACTTTTAGTCTGAATCATGCATGCATAAAAATATAAAACCACAAGGATCTAGTTCATATGCTGAAATTGACATATACTGAAATTCAGATTGTGATCAAATCGCATACCTGTTTCGTAATCTTTTTCTTCAAATCTAGATCTGAAAGAGAAAAAAATTTTTCTAGCCATACAAGTATCCAACCTCATGAATATCCATCAAGATCAGTCTGAAACAATCCTCTTCAATTTGAATTTTTTTCTCTAAGAAAATTCAGCCTACTGAATCTGAATAAAGCCTGGATCATGATCAACACTTGATCTCTTTCCTTGATCTTCTTCTTCTCTTCTTCTCTTTCTTTCTCTCTTGCTTTGTGCTGCTACCAAACTTTGGAAACCAGCAAGGATGGGATGCCCAATAGCTTGGGTGTGGAAGAGAAGTGGGATGCCTAAACAAGGTGGGGCATGTGGGATGCCAAGGGAGAAGAGAAAGGGAGAGGAAGAGAGGGCGTGGGCGCTTCCTATGGGGCATGTTGGCTGCAGGTTGGATGCTCCAAGGATCTTAGGGGAGGTTTGTTTAAATAGGCATGAGGATTGAATCCTATTCAATCTCATAATATAAGTCCTACTTGTATTGGGTTTCCTAATAACTTAAGTTATTTAACTTACATTAGGAATCCTATTAGGGGTCAACTCTTGGAGCCCTTGTACCCAATTAAACACACTCTCTTTTGCACCCAAGGGATGCCCCATATCAGATTAAAAGGCCCTCTAATCATAGGACTGCCCAACATGATCAAATCAAGGTGGCATCCCATAATAACTATCAAGAAAAATTAATTAAGGACTTGCACCCTAATTCAATTGATCCATAACCTTAGACACCCAACAATTAGAGTCAATAAATCTAATTCATATAGATTATTAGTAGATAATTAAATTTAAATTATCTTATTAAATAAAATATCCAAACAAAAGAGGAATTGGGTCCAACCATGTGCTAGCAAGGTTATCTTGAACCCAATCAGATTTTCTAAACCCAATTGATACTTCATAAGCTCAATTGCTAATTCCAGAATAAATTTCTTTGTTGTGTGACCTCATGGTTCAATTCTATCTGATAGTGAGATATACAATGATCTTTATGAAAATATCATTGAAACTCTTTTCAATGGATCGAACAATTTTACTCTAATCATCAAGGATTATCGATCCAGAACAATCCTAGTGAGCTCTCACAATTCACCAGTAATACTTACAGTATGTAGTGATAACTAGTAGAACTGAAATAAATCTCTAGGTATAGTTAACATGTGATTCAGTCCCTCTATCGTAAGTCCCGACTTGATGGCAAGTCATGGATAAATCATCAAACCTCAACATCAGTCATATGATAGATTCGATTAGCTCAAGTCCAAATATGATTCCTATAGAAACTCTTTTCCATCAATCATACTACTATAGCCATAGATTCTTAGACTTAGCCTTTCAAATCTCATAAGATTACTCTATTCTATCAAGGTTGATAGATCCTATTTTGATGCGCACCTTACTCCTACAGTGGACTAACTGTCGTCAATATCTACTACAAGGCTCATTGAGATCTATATTTACGTGTTAGTCAAACTCTAGCAATCTCACTGCGAGCAGCAGTACTATCTCAGGTCAAATGATCAGTCACACAACTACAGCATTGAGACAATCATTGACGATCGAATAAAAATCCAAGTGATCTCTCGTATGGTCATGCTCAGTACTAGTTGCTCTCTAACAACTACCCGCACTTGTCGTCTAGTGTCTCTACACTATAGACTAGAGACCCATCTATCCTGAAGGAAGTGATCTGTGTGTGGTCTATCTAGATCGATCACCATCCTCATGATAATCTATAATCGAAAGTATTTAGGAATTAAATATACGTCTCTAATTCTCACATCTTTGAGAATATGTATCAAAGCTAATTTCATGGATGATTCAAGGACACATCACACTTGAATGAAAAATAAATTTGTCCTTTTATTAATCAAATCAATGTATTAAGTATAAAATTGTATCTTAGATTTGTTACAATGTGTGAGCCATATTGACTTCTAGGACATACATCTAACAATCTCCACTTGGACTAAAGTCAATTGTCACAAATCTATGTCCCATCTTCTTAAGGTGGACTTTCATTTTGATTGGCTCAACTGTTTGTCAGTAGGTCTGTCATTTATCTGTGGAGTTTACTCTATTGGAGCACGATCTCGGCTCCTCCCACGAACCTTGGGTCAGCAGAACCAGCAACGAATAGATCTGGAGTCGTCTGGACACGATCCAAGGCCCTTGACGAAATCAGCCTGGTTGCTGTCTTCTTCGTCAGCCTTTCGTTCCAGATGAAGAATGCCTCTGAAACTATCTCTAAAAAATCCAAGATCTGGTACCCAATCAGATTAGACCTGCACCAAGGTTTTCCAATTCATAGATCTTGAATCAGGTATTCTAGATGGGGAAGAAGATAGATGGAGATAGACCTCGCAGATCTACCCTGCTGCAGCCTTTCTTGTAGATCTGTTGATGGAGATCTCACCCATGCCTCAAACGACCTAAGATCAACTCCAGATCTGAGAGAAACTTGTACCAACCTCTTCTCAAGAGATTTTAGGTCCTGGACTAGTGTTTGGATGCCTGCAAGAGAGGGAGAGCAGATCTGGTAGGCGGCTGCAAGGGGGAAGGGGCTAGCGCCTCCTTCCTTTCTTTCCTTTTATGGACTGCGGCAAGAAACCCTAGGGTTTCTTACTCCTGGTGCATGGAAGATTGCTGGAGAGAGAGGAGAAGAGAGAGAGAGACTTGGAGAAAGAGTCATCTATTTTCTTGGCTTTTTGGCTTAATCAAACCTATACACAGTACATGTATATATAAACACAGGGTCAAGTGACCCAAACCCAAAACTCCCTTGACCAACTCTATGGGAGATTAGATTAACCCAAGCTCATGTACACCCATGACTCGATCTAATCTCACCTATCCTGGCTCAGACCTGGCCCATAAAGAGTTGGTCCCTTGAGGCCCACATAACCTAGACCTCAAGTACCTGAAAGGCCCACAGCCTTTCAACCTAGGGCCCAACTAGCCCTAGAGTCTCCATGAAGCCCTCATGAATGATGGACCTTGGCCTTAGCCTTGGTCCCCTGGGCCTTGGGCACACCACCTAAATCATAACAATCTCCACCTTGGTGTCCCAAGGCCTCAACCAGCTCCACTCTGTCCTTAAACTGTAGACCCATTTGCAGCCAATGGGCCTCTTCCCCTGTGGCAACTGCACCAATCGCCACATCTGGTTCTGGTGGAGAGACTGCATCTCTTCGGACATTGCCTGGACCCACCGCTCTCTATCCTGGCTCTCAATAGCCTCCTAATACATATATGGGTCTCCATTCACTGTCACCAGGGCATATGACAGCGTCTCCTCGAAGCCATATCGGTCTGGTTGCCTGATGGTCCTCTTGGGCTTGTGTATGGCAACACGATATCAGTCCTCGGTCTAGCTCGCTCCTGCTGGACCTCTCCACCTCGATCATCCATCTGAGTCCTCTCCACCTGTGGAGACACCTTAGGTAGGTTCTCCACCTGAATGTCATTTCCTCCAGTAGTACCTGCAAGAGGCAAAATCAAAGAGGTTAGCTGTCCAGCAGTGCCCTGCTGGACCTCCTCCTACTCCTGCTACTCCTCCATGCTTGCTCGCCTCTGTAGGACTGACTCCTCATCAAAAATCACATCCGACTAATGATGACCTTCTTTTCCAAGGGATCCCACAGCCTGTATCCCTTGACTCCTCGCGGATAGCCTAGAAACACCATCTTGAGTGATCTGGCGTCTAGCTTGCTCCGCTCACCAGCTCCTATGTGCACATAGGCCGTGCACCCAAATACCCATAGATGGCCCAGCCAACTGTCCTCCTAGACCACACCTCCTCTGGAAGTCTGCCATCCAACCTGGTGTGAGGTGACGATTGACCAAGTAACCCGCTGCGTCTACTGTGTCAACCCAGAACTCCTTTGGAAGCCCTGCCTGCAGCCTCATGCATCGTGCCTTTTCCAAAAGTGTTCTGTTCATCCTCTCGGCCACCCCATTCTGCTGTGGAGTCCCCCTAACTGAGAAGTATCTCCTGATCCCACACTCCTCACAGTAGTCCTGAACTCTCTGCTGGTGTACTCCCTGCCATTGTCTGACCTCAGACACTTCATGCTCCTCCCCTGCTCCTTCTCCACCTCCGCTCTCCAGATCTTGAACTTGGTGAAGACCTCTAACTTCTCTCTCATGAAGTAAATCCAGAGCTTCCTTGAGAAATCATCAATCAGGGTCATGAAGTATCTGGCCCCATTCCTAGCTAAAACTGGGGCTGATCCCCACACATCCGTGTGTACTAACTCCAGAGGGCTGCACTCCGGGCTGTACTGATGGTGAACTGAACTCTTCTCTGTTTCCCATCTGGCAAGGCCCACAGATCTCCCTGTAGCACCATCCTCCAGATCAGAGATGAGTCCTCTCCTGCTCAACTCCCTCAGTCCTCTGTCACCCATGTGGCCAAGGCGGTAGTGCCACATCCTGTAAGCCCCCTCCTGGTCTGTGCTGCAGCTGCTGCATCAACTCTCCGATCACCACAAATCCCTCCATGCGATAGAGGTTATTGTCCAATCTCCTGCCTCTCATCACTACCATGGCTCCATTGGAGATGTTCAGTACTCCACTTCTAGCCCTACTGCTGAAGCTATATCCACTGCGCTCCAAATAGCCTAGGGACACCAGATTTTTTTCTAGCTCCGGGATGTGCTTTACATTTGTCAATGTCCTCACAATCCCATCAAACATCCTCACCCTGACTGTCCCTATCCCAGCCACCTTGCAAGATGATTGTCGCCTAGAGTCACTGATCCCTCATCTGTCTTGGTGTATGTGGCAAACCAAGACCTATGTGGTGTGTAGTGATGTGAGCACGCAGAGTCTAGTGTCCACTCCTCTGTGTAATGCCTGTGACCATCTGATACCACAAGTAGATCATCCTCCACCTGCTGCCCAGCAACTGCACTCACTGATTTGAGCCACTTCTTTCTCCCTTCTTGCTCTTCCATAGTGGACATTCTCGCTTGAAGTGCCCGAACTCGTTGCACTTGAAGCATTTCACCTCTTTCTTTCCCTTCCTGGACTTGGACCGCCCCCTGGACTTGCTTCTGCCTCTGCCTCTACCTGTCCTCTCCCCTACTGCCAAACCCTCCTGGGGAGCCCGATCTCTGGTCAACTTTTTCCTCTGCTCATTCGACCTCAGCACCGAGACCATGTCCTATACTCCAGAGTCTCCTTGCCGTAGAGCAGTGTAGTCACCAAAGAATCATATGATCCGGGCAGCGAACATAGAAGCAATAGAGACTTGTCCTCCTCATCCAGCTTCACCCCGATATTTATCAACTCTGTGCACAACTGGTCGAACCTCTGAATGTGGCCAATCACATCAGATCCCTCCTGCATCCGAAGACTGTACAACTTCTTCAGCATCAGCTTGTTGCACATATTCTTCCCCATGTACATGGTATGCAACTTCGACCAAAGGCCCTTCGGGGTCTTTTCTTCCAGCACCGAATACAACGCCGCATCCACCAAACATCCTCTGATCACCGAGCATGCTTTCTTCTCCAACGATGCCCCTGTCTATCTGTCATTCCCTCAGGCTTCTCATCCAAAGCCTGATCCAGATCTGCTTGCACCAGAAGATCCTCCACCCGAATTTTTCACATGAAAAAATTCCTCTTGCCATCAAACTTCTCGAACTCAACCTTCATATTGCTTCCCATGATTGATCCAAGCCAAACAAGCAATATAAAATCAAGAAGTATAGAATATACCTTGATGGTACCTTGCTGAAAATTTTCAGCACTTGAGATCTTCAACTTCTCGCACTTGGAACCCTTCCTCACCACCGTGGCTCTGATACCAACTATTGGAGCATGATCCCAGCTCCTCTCATGGACCTTGGGTGCAGCGAACCAGCAATAATAGATCTAGAGTCATCTGGACATGATCCAAGGCCCTTGACGAAATCAGCCTGGTTGCTGTCTTCTTCGTCAGCCTTTCGTTCCAAATGAAGAATACCTCTGAAACTATCTCTAAAAAATCCAAGATCTGGTACCCAACTAGATTAGACCTGACCGAGGTCTCCAATTTATAATCTTAAATTGGGATATTCTAGATGGAAAGAAGATAGATGAAGACAGACCTCACAGATCTGCCCTGCTGCAGCCTTTCTTGTAATCTGTTGATGGAGATCTCACCCACACCTCAAACGACCTCAGATCAACTCCAGATCTGAGAGGACTTGTACCAACCTCTTTCAAGAGATTATAGATCTGAACCTGGTGTTTGGGTGCCTGCAAGAGGGGGAGAGCAGATCTGGTAGGCGGCTGCAAGGGGGAAGGGGCTAGCGCCTCCCTTCCTTTCTTTCCTTTTATGGACTGACGGCAAGAAACCCTAGGGTTTCTTGCTTCTGGTGCATGGAAGATTGCTGGAGAGAGAGGAGAAGAGAGAGAGAGACTTGGGAGAAAGAGTCATCTATTTTCTTGGCTTTTTGGCTTAATCAAACCTATACATAGTACATGTATATATAAACATAGGGTCAAGTGACCCAAACCCAAAACTCCCTTGACCAACTCTATGGGAGATTAGGTTAACCCAAGCCCATGTACACCTATGACTGACCTAATCTCACCTATCCTGGGCCAGACCTGGCCCATAAAGAATTGGTCCCTTGAGGCCCACATAACCTAGACCTCAAGTACCCGAAAGGCCCACAGCCTTTCAATCTAGGGCCCAACTAGCCCTAGAGTCTCCATGAAGCCCTCATGAATGATGGATCTTGGCCTTAGCCTTGGTCCCCTGGGTCTTGGGCACACCACCTGGATCATAACATACTCTTTTACTTTGATATATTTTTTTTTTGAGATAGTCGCATATGATATGATACCATCGCTCGATGTGCTTTGATTTCTGATGAGACCTCGGCTCCTTAGTAAGTGCTATGGCTCTATTGTTATCGCAGTAAAATGGTATGGCATTCAATATCATAACCTCAAGTTCTATGATAAACTTTTTGAACCATAAGCCTTCCTTTGTAACATCCGAAGCAGTGACATACTCAGCCTCTGTGGTCGAATCTACTATGATGGGTTGCTTGGAACTCTTCCAGCTAACTGCACCACCATTACAAGTAAATATATATCCTGATGTAGATTTTCTATCATTAGGATCAGACATGAAGTCTGAGTCAGTGTATCCCTCGACTCGTAACTCAGAATCTCTTCCAAAGATCAAGAATAAATTTTTAGTCCTTCTTAAGTACTTAAGGATGTTCTTCACAGCTATCCAGTGCTCTTCATCTGGATTCGACTGATACCTACTCGTGACACTCATAGCAAGGGCAATATCTGGTCAAGTACATAGCATGACATATATGAGGCTTCCTATAGTTGAGGCATAAGGAATCATACTCATGCGCTGCACTTCCTCAGATGTGGTCGGACATGTCTCTTGGAAAGATTAATACCATGCCTAAGAGGTAAAAGTCCTCTTTTTGAGTTTTTTATGCTGAATATCTTCAGTACTTTCTCTATGTATAGCTTTTGTGATAGGCTAGCATCTGTTTATGTCTTTCTCTATAGACCTTTATTCCAAGAATATAGGATGCTTCTCCCAGATCTTTCATGAAGAATTTCTTAGACAACCATCTTTAGACCATGGTCAGTATGAGAATATCATTTTTAATAAGGAGAATATTATCCACGTACAATACGAAGAATGTTATCGTGCTCTACTAACCCTTTTATATACACATGGTTCCTCTTCATTTTTATGAAATCAAATGATTTAATTGCCTTATCAAAATGATGGTTCCAACTCTGAGAAGCTTGCTTTAATCCGTATATGGGCCTTTGCAGCTTGTAGACTTTGTGATCACCATTACCAAATTGAAATCCATAGGCTGCTCTATATAGATATCTTCCTCAAGATATCCATTCAGAAAGACAGTTTTCACATCCATCTGCAGATTTCATAATCATAGTAAGCTGTAACAGCAAGTAGAGTGTGGATGGATTTCAGTATGACTACGGACAAGAAGATTTTCTGATAGTCAATGCTCGTGTACTGACTATAACCTTTAGTCACATGCCTAGCTTTATAGGTCTCTACCTTACCATCAGCACTATCTTCTTTTTGTAGATCCATTTACCCTCAATGGGTACAATACCCTCAGGTGGATCCACTAAGGTCCAGACTTGGTTTGAGTGCATTGAGTCAATTTCTGACTTTATCACATCTAATCATTTCTCAGAATCAATATCAAACATCACCTCATCAAAGGTATTAGGATCATCACTATGATCGCTATCTCCCATAAGAAATATTTTCTTTACTTCCTCCGTAAGTATATCCATGTATCTTTCAGAAGGTCGGAAGACCCTAATAGATCTATAAGGTGGTTGAGAAACGTCTACTACTAGCTCATGAATAATGGGTTCTTGAGGATCGATAGCTCTTGGCTCTTCAGAGACCTTCTCTTCGAGTACAACTAACCTCCCACTGCCACCATCCTGGATAAATTATTTTTCTAAAAATTTGGTGTTTCCACTTACAATCACATTGTGATCTTATGGAAAGTAGAAGTAATATCCCATGGATTCTTTTGGATATCCTATAAAACAAGCTATAATAGATCTATCCTCTAACTTATCAGACATCTGTCTCTTGACATAGGCCGAACATCTCCAAGTCTTAAGATAACCTAAACTCAGCTTCTTACTGAACCATATCTCATACAGTGTGGTAGGAATGGACTTTGATGGAATCTTATTCAACAAGTAAATGATGGTTAATGAAGCATGTCCCCAATGATATAAGGGTAGATCAGTGAAGCTCATCATAGACCTGACCATATCCAATAGGATCCTATTCTTCCTTTCAGATACTCCGTTGAGCTGAGATGTTCTGGAAGGCATCCATTGAGAGACTATACCATTATTTTTAAGATATCTAAAATTTTTTGACTAAGATATTCACCTCCTCGATCAGATTGAAGAACCTTAACAACTTGTCTGTTTGCTTTTCTACTTCATGCCTGAATTTCTTGAATCTTTCAAAGGCCTCAAACTTGTGTTTCTTCAAATACACATATCCATACCTAGATAAATCATGATAAAGGTAATGAAGTAGGCATAACCATCCCTAGTCTGCATATCAAAAGGTCCACACATGTCGATGTGTACCAGGGCAAGTAACTCAGTAGTCTTTTCTCCATGTCCTATAAAGGATAACTTGATCATTTTTTCTTGAAGACAGGATTCGCAAGCTAGATATGACTCTAGATTAAGAGAGCCAAAGATCTCATCCTTTTCTAGTCTATTTATCCTGTCCTCTCCAATATGGCTTAGTCTATGGTGGCATAAGTACTTCTGGTTAATTTCATCTCAGGATCTCTTTTGGCTTACGATACTCACTATTTACTCATTTAAGTTCACATTTGCATCAACATGTAAATGATAAAGACTGTCAATTAAAAGATCTTATGCAACCAATTTATTTCATAAATAAATAGAACAAAAATCTTTATTGAAACTCATTTTAAAATCTTCTTGTGCTAGCACAGATATGGAAATCAAATTTCGACTAGTTACAGGAACATAATAATAGTTTTTTAAATCTAATCTAAACTTTGATGGTAATTGAAGAGGATAAATGCCAACGATCTTTGTAGCAACTTTTGCTCCATTGTCGATCTGAAAGATCATGTCACCTTTCCTCAACCTCCTACTTTCTATCAGACCCTATATTGAGGTACATATATGACTACTCGAGCCAGAGTCTAATACCCAACTAGAAGAAGAAGAAACTGTAAGGTTAGATTCAATTACGAACATACCTTCAGAAGGTTTATCACCCTTTTTGGTCTTTAGGCTCTCCAAGTATGTTGGACAGTTCCTCCTCCAGTGGCCTTCAGCGTGACATTGAAAACATTTTTCCTTTGCCTCAGTCTTTTTAGGAACTTTCTTCTTTGGCCTATTCTCTTTCTTCTGCTTCTTAGTGGATTTAACCTTCTTCTTCCCAATAAACTTTTTCTTGGAGGAAGTCCGCTCCACAGCGAGAATAGTACCCCTTAAATTCTTCAAAGTTTCCTCCGTAGTGACCAATATGTTGATCAATTCGGATATAGTACAATTGAGCTTGTTCATATGAAAATTTACAATAAATTGACTATATGAACTTATAAGAGATTGAAGGATCAGATCCATCTGTAATTCTTTTGTATTTTTAGTTGGAGCTTTCCAAGCTCCTCAATATCCTTGATCACTGTCATACAGTACTCATGGACAGACTGTCCTTCGTACATCTTTAAATTGAAGAGTCTTTTGGACACCTCGAAGTACTATATGGCTCTGCTCACCATACAACTCTTGTAGGTGAGTTATCACAGCCCTGGCAGTGGATATACGCTCATGCTGGTTTTGCAACTCGTTTGACATAAATGCCAGCACATACACTTAACCCGACTGTCTTCATCCATCCACTTCTCAAAAGCAGCCCTTTGCTCAGCAGTAGGATGGTTTGGTAACACTATGAGTTTTTGATTGAGTACATGATCTAATTTTTTTGACATCAGGATAATCTTGAGGTTTCTGAGCCAGTCTTTGTAATTGGTACTAGTCAAACAATTGGTTTCAAAGATGCAAGCTAGAGAGTTTGAGGCTGACATTGTTTAACTACGAGAGTAGAGATTTAAGTTAGACTTCTGTACTTAATATTATATTTACTTCTAAAAATTTTAAGATGCAAACAATAACTCCCACTAATTTTTGGATCCCTCCACTCTTCGAGAAAAAAATGAAAATCCTAACACGGTAAAGAATTTCTAGTGGGTGCTGTGATCCCATCGATGCCATGCACCTCACCTAACAGTAATTGGTAACATGCACACCGATGTGTAAAAGATTTTTTACCCAAATGCTTCTCTAAGCATATTACAGCGACTCGGTCTCTTATTCGTATGGGCTCACCTAACAGTTATTGCCCACACTCCTTAGTTAAGCCCGATCCACAGTTCACAAGCAGGTGCAAGGCCGTCATTGGATCTCTCACCTAACAGTTATTGGGCCCAAACCCATTCTTACCCTGGAGTAACTCTTTGCTAATAGAGTGGTTGCGTGTTCCTGATGCAACGGAACCACTGTGACCAGTCGAGAACAATCAATGCCGATAGCATGCCCACACATCTACAACGGTGGAAGACCTATGGACTTAATATTTGTAGAGAGATTTAGATTTAGATCTCATCTAATTAGTCATCATATGATCGATCTAATTGGCATGGGCTAAACCAAACCGCTAAGTAACCTTATTCAAGACCCAATGTTCCAAATTGGTCAGGTAAATAGAGATCGATGGGGGTCCCCCCATTGCTTTTCTTAGACATCAATAAATTGATTAGGTAAGTGAATAGAATTAATTAAATAATCATGTCTCAATTACTTGCTTTAGACACTCATAGGTCAATTGGTCCAAACAAGTTAACTCAAGCGAATCAGGCTCAAACCATCAAGCCAAATTAGGTCCTTAGGTTAATCGTTTCTACACATGGGACTCAATCGATTCAATCAACAATAATTGCATGATTATTTAACTTAATTGATATGATCCTAATCAACACTTGACTCGATTCGATCAATTACTTAATCGAATTAGACCCATATGACTTTAATCAAAAACTTTAGATGCAATCTTATTACATGGCCTAATTTTGATTTTTTCATGACCAAAATCCTCATACACAAACATAAATTTTAGATTCTAAAACCAAATTTTAGATCTAAATTGTTTACATGAAAGTAAATTTTAAATTATGAAAATAATTTTTAGATTTAACATATAAATATATATCACATATATGCATGTAAAATTCAAATCTAAATAAAATTCATATCTACTACATGATATTATATATCTTATATACTAATCATAGATCATATGAAAAGTAATTTTATGACTTTAAGCATACAATTATATATCTCATATATGAATTATAAATCAGATCATAAAAACTTCATATTATGCATGCATCTACATATCATATGAACATGAACTAGAAACCGTTCTAGATCAAAATTTAGATCTATGCATGCTTTCACATATCAATTATATGCTCTAAAATTAAATTTAAAATTAAATTTTAAATTTTAAAATCCATCTATATATCTCATATATCAAAAAAAATCAAATTTTGAAACTCTTTTCAAAACATGTATGGCAATTTCAGTAATATGAAACCCGTGGCTCTGATATCACTGTTAGAATTTGAGGTTTGGAGCATGCATGTATGTTTCAAAATTTTATTTTATAAAAATTCTAGTGGAATACAAGATTAAAATATTTTTAATCTGAATTATGCATGCATAAAAATATAAAACCATAAGGATCTAGTTCATGTGCTGAAATTGACATATGCTGAAATTCAGATTGTAATCAAATCGCATACCTGTTTCGCAATCCTTTTCATCAAATCTGAATATGAAAGAGAAGAGATTTTCTTCTTACCACACAAGTATCCAACTTCTATGGGTATCCACTCAGGATCAGCTTGAAACAGTCCTCTTTAATTTAAATTTTTTTCTCTAAAAAAATTCAGCCTGCTGAATCTGAACGAAGCCTAGATCGCGATCAACACTTGATCTCTTTCTTTGATCTTCTTCTTCTCTTCTTCTCTTTCCTTTCTCCCTTACTTTGTGCTGCTACCAAACTCTAGAAACCAACAAGGATGAGATGCCCAACAGCTTGGGCATGGAAGAGAAGTGGGACGCCCAAATAAGGTGGGGCATGTGGGATGCCAAGGGAGAAGAGAAAGGGAGAGGAAGAGAGGGTGTGGGCACTTACTATGGGGCGTGTGGGCTACTGGTTGGATGCTCCAAGGACTTTATGGAAGATCTCTTTAAATAGGCATGATGATTGAATCCTATTCAATCTTATAATACAAGTCCTACTTGCATTGGGTTTCTTAATAACTTAAGTTATTTAACTTACATTAGGAATTCTATTAGGCACCAACTCTTGGAGCCCTTGCACCCAATTAAACACACCCTCTTTTGCACCCAAGGGATGCCTCGTATCAGCTTAAAAGGCCCTTTAATCATAGAACACGTCCAACATGATCAAATCAAGGTGGTGCCCCATAATAACTATCAAGAAAAATTAATTAGGAACTTGCACCCTAATTCGATTGATCCATAACCTTAGACACCTAATAATTGAAGTCTAATAAATCTAATTCATGTTGATTATTAGCAGATAATTAAGTTTAAATTATCTTATTAAATAAAAAATCCAAACGAAAAGAGAAATTGGATCCAACCATGTGCTAGCAAGGTTATCTTGAATCTAATCAGATTTTTCTAAACCCAATTGACACTTCATAAGCTCAATTGCTAATTTTAGGCCTAATCCCTTTGTTGTGTGACCCCATAGGTTCAATTCTATCTAGTAGTGAGATATATAACGAACTCTATCAAAGTATCATTGAAACTTTTTCAATAGTCGGAACAATTCCACTCTAACTCATCAAGAATTATCGATCCAGAATAACCCTAGTGAGCTCTCACAATCCACTAGTGACACCTAGCAGTATGTGATGGCAACTCAATAGAATTGAAATGAACCTCTAGGTATAGTTAACGTGTGATTCAATCTCTCTATCATGAGTCCTGACTTGATGGTAGGTCATAGATAAATCATCAAACCTTAACATCAGTCATATAATAGATTCGATTAGCTCAAGTCCAAATGTAATTTCTATAAAAATTTTTTCCGTCAATCACACTACTATAGCCATAGATTGTTGAACTTAGTCTTTCAAACCTTATAGGACTACTCTTCTCTATGAAAGTTGATAAATCCCATCTTGATGCGCACCCTACACCTACAGTGGACCAACTGTTGCCAACATCTACTACAAGGGCTCATTGAGATCTATGTTTATGTGTCAGTCAAACTCCAGCAGCCTCACTGTGAGCAACAGTGCCATCTCAGGTCAAAAAATCAGTCACACAACTACAGAATCTAGACAATCACTGACGATCGAATAAAATTCAAGTGATCTCTCGTATGGTCACGCTCTATACTAGTTGTTCTCTAATAACTACCCACACTCATCACCTAGTGTCTTTACACTGTAGACTAGAGACCCATCTATCTCAAAGGAAGCGAATCGTATGTCGGTCTATCCGGATTGATCACTGTCCTCATGATAATCCTATGATTAGGAGTATTTAAGAATTAAATACATATCTCTAATTCTCAACTCTTTGAGAAAAAGTATCAATAGCTAATTCCATTGATGATTTAAGGATACATCACACTTGAATAAAAAATAAACTTATCCTTTTATTGATCAAATCAATGTATTAATTATAAAATTATGTCCTAGATTTATTACAATATGTCAGCCATATTGGCTTCTAAGACATACATCTAACAGAATGCTTTTTCCAAAGTCTTTTATGGAGAACAATGATAACAGTAAAATTTTTATTTTCTGTAATGCAAGGAATGTAATTCTTGATTAAGAGAATTTTATTTACATATAAAATAAAAAATACACTCACAGAACTATTAATCCATTTATATTTGCAGGATTCTTTTTTATTCTCAACGAAGCCATGCATTTTGATCATTTATCAAAATGCACATTCCAACTCTAAAATATTAAGCATTGCCATAGGAGAAAATGTCTCGTTATGGTCAATACCATAACATTGACAATATCCTTAGGCAATCAGACGAGCATTGTAGGCCTCCACCTTCTCGTCTGCACCTTCTGATCTTATTGAAGATCCACTTACACCCTATGGGCATTACCCTTCGAGTGAATCAATGAGTGTCCATACACCATTGATCTTTATGGACTTCATTTCAGACTCTATGGCTCTAAGCCATTAATCGAAGTCGAACCTCTACATGACATCCATGTAGGGGATCAGATCCTTGTTCTCATCGAGTTCAACAGGATCACATCTAGAAACTAAAAATTGAAGTATCATCCGATGGATGTGGTACTCTACCGGATCTCCTTAATAGTGCTTTTACAACAGGTTTCAAGTTGATTTAATCAAATTTGATTTTATAGGTTCACTAGATTATGTCGGTTCTTCTACCTATCAAATTTTATAAGTTCTACAATAGAGGCATCAATTCCTTCACCAAGATAATCCTTTTCTAAAAGGAATACTGAGCAACTTATGTTCTTTGACAAGGTAGAAGTTATATCCCCTAGATTCTTTGGGATTACTCTATAAAATAATATATATAGGATCAGGATCCAAACTAATCAGTCTGCAATTGCTTGACATAAATCAAACACTCCCAAACTCTAAGGTAAGAGAATATTGGCTTACGCTTAGTCCATATCTCATATGGAGTCCTTGTGACTGATTATTTCAGAATCCAATTCAGAACATGATAAGTAGTCTCAAGAGTATAACCTTAAAAGGAGACTGGCAGACTTGTAAACTCCATCATGGATTGAACTATATCTAACAAAGTCAATTTCAATAAAAGAGAATCCTATTCTCTTTTAGATATATCAAAAATTCATCGAAAAGGCATCTCCTCATTTGATCGAAGAGTTTTAATGCTCTTCCTAGTTTATTTCTCTATCTTATTAAAAATTATTTGAACATTTCAAATAATCTAAATTTATGATAAATCTGTTTGTAGATCTAATACATCAGTATGTATCAGACTTAGAACATCATTGGCTTGTTAATCTTTTTCAGTAAAAGATGACTTGATCATCTTACTCAGGAGATAGGATTGATAGATTGATAATGATTCATAATTATTGACTTCAAAAATTATCTCCTGTTAATTCTATTCTTGTTTATATGATCGAGCTCAAATTATCAAAGATAAGCTTTCATGACATTATCCATTGTAAGGAGTTTGTTTGTTGGGTACAGTACACTAACAGGCTGTGACCTTTTGTAAATATCATTTTTTTAGTTGTCAACTATGATTTTGACATCATTCATAATGATATCACAAAAATCATTAGATAATAGTAATAATTACTAAAATATATTATTAGAATTAAAATAGATTCAACGATTCCTAAAATCAGAATTGGAACATAACTTCCAACTCCAATGTTCAGGAACCTCTTGTTGTTTTCAATCTTCCTACTAATCTAAAATCATTGCAATAATTTGCATAGACTTTTAATATCTAATACCCAGATAGTAATATCGCAGATAGAAAAATCACAAGATGTTATTATATAAGTACCATGTCTAGCAACTCTTTACTGATTTTTCTTTCTTAGCCTGTTCGGGTCAAGGGACTCTGCCAAACTAAGTTAGCCTTAGACTCTTTTGTCAGTTTGGACTCCTCAGCCCAAGCATGACTCTTTTGCACCTATTTTTTTTTTTCAAAGGATTATTGTCCTACTGAAGACACATCTTCAGAGGTGTGAAAGAAACTCCTTCAATATTTGAAGAATTTTCTCCCACTGAGCATCATCGAATTTATAACTAAATTCATATTTTTGCTGCTCTTAAAAATATCACATGGTGATACGATCATTTGGTAACTTCTGATAAGTGCCTTTGATCGCATCATATGTGTTGAATGTGAAAACTTTAGGTACTGGATCCATAATCATATATAGGATCTATTTGTGCTCTAGAACTATTTGCAACTTTCGATACCATCTATCAAAGTTCGGTCCTATAAATCAGTCACTGTCAAACAGTGAACGAAGCAATGGATATCTAGCCATAACTGCAAAAAAAAATATAAGATCTCTATGTTTATGAATTGATTAAGCCTAAAGACTTGGACTTTAGTCTAAAGGTTTCCTACTATTTTAATCAAATTGGTAGCCTCTACCTCCAATCCGAAAATTACTTTAATTCCTTAACGGGTACTAAAATCCATATAGACTGCACATGAGCCCGACTTTGGCCGGCGCACCTATATACATCTATGTATAGGTTTTTAACCAATTATTTTAGTAAATAATTTTTAGTAATAAGTTTCATCCCAAGTTTTATTTCAGTAGACGATGGGCCTCCACTGAAAGTCCCGAATAGGTCCAACCATTAACATGATCATACTCAAGAATCTAACTATCAAATAATCAGGCCTGACTTTGGTCGGCTAATCTGACCCTCGATAGAGAAACTCGACTGAGTCATCATATTATGAATGATAATTTCAATAGTAGATCAGCACCAAACTTTAGGCCTCCAATGACCATCATACTAATAAACCCATTATCACCCAACTTAATGGAGGCTATAATTTAGTTATCACCATAACTATCTCATTTTATGGACCTAATAATTTAGAAGATTTAATTCATGAATTGAGAAAAGACAAGAGATCAATCAGTAAATCACAATCTTCCCACTGACTTCATCAAGTCAATGAATTGAATTAGGATCATTCTGAAAGAATAATGCCTACAAGCCAATCGCATGGGGATGCGATGGGATATTTCTTTATTATCTTTCTACTCATTTGTATGCATTAACTATTTTACTTATTGAGGTATTTATTTTATCATTTGCTACATCATTTTTATATGATTATGATAAATCTCATAGATTAGGATAATAATTTTAGGGCCATGATGAGATCATGCAGTGAGATCTAAAATCTTAATAATCCCAATCTAAAATATTTTTAATCATTGGATCATCGAGTCAGAGATCGATGACTCCGGTAAGACTGGTACATCTTATGTATGCTCGACAGAGAGGGTGGTTGATCTCACAACACTTATGTGTGACATTAATACAAGGATGTAGGCACTCATTAGAGAATGAGTTCACTGAACTGACCTATAAAAGAACATCTGATGGAGCCTTACAGCATGTCAACAGACGGTTCTTCAGTGGGAGTGGTGCATGTGATCTTTTGATCTGAGATCATCATGGTACCTTATGTGCATGCACCTTTACTTTGGTTTATTCTCAAGCATACTATTTTGAGATATGTGTGGGATATTCTAAGTATGGTGAAGTGTGCATGGAGGTTGTATGGTCAATAAGGAATGGATCACTTCTTGTAAGAGGAGAGAACATCCTATGTGATCTCATAGGATGGTGACTCTGAGAGTCTCTGGTCAGAACAGAGATGAATAGTAAAATAATTTCTACTGGTTCATCAATCGAGTCATCATCATTGAATCTAGATACATATGGTTAGGTATTTGGTTTGACATATTTTCATACCCATAGCCTTTTCGGGATGTTGTGTGATCGAAGGATTGAATTGCACGGTAACTCACCACGGAAGGGTAATTTTGATATTTTTATCAAATTTTAAATCTTTCGAGTAGTCATGACATATTCTAGATGTCAATCTTGACTTGTGAACTTGATAAAATTAAAATAGTTTAATTTTAAAATCAACTAGGAGAGTCCTAGTTGATTGAGACTCTTGAGCTGACCTAATCCAATCGGATTAGAATTTTATCGAGAGTTTGGGTCCACTGCTGGCTAGATTTGAAACCCAATGGATCACACACAATAGAGATTTGATCTTGATCCAATTAATTTGAATTTATTATAAATTCAATGAGTTAATTAAATTACTAGCACATGAATTAACCCAAATTTTCAATTAGGTTCAGTGCAAAGGTGTTTGTGCTAACCTAGTCTTGTTGCCTTGACCTAATGTGATTAGGTTTGAACCATCTAATTTATTAGTTGGTTTTATCTAATTTTGTGGAAGTGTTCCACATGGAATCAACCTCCTCCATGTCAAACCACATGCATAAATATGGGTGGCGTCACATTTATTTTTGGAATTAAGGAAGGAGAGTCCTTCTTTCATACTTATCTTAAAATTATTACATGTTCCACATATTCCTTATTATTGTGCACCATCAGATGGTGCCTTGGGATGTGGGATGTGGAAGAGGAAGAGGAGTCCTTTATTAGTAAGGAACTCCATGCCAAAAAGGATTTGAGATGCCCCTTTTATGGTGTTGAAATGGAAGAGTCCATTTCAACGTGGACTCTTGATTTCTTTCCTTTAATTCTCCCTGCATTTTTTAATTCTTCGAGTCATCAGATGATTCTTAGAATTATGGGCACAAAAGAGAAAGAAGAGTCCTTTTACAAGGAGTTTGAATGCCAACTAGATTGGCTTTCCTTTACTATCTACGTTGAGTTTATGGAAGAGTCCTTATTGGCATGGACTCTTCATATCTCACATTGATTCCTTTCCCTCGCACAATTTGATTGTGAATTAACTTTTCTTAGGTAGAGGAAGAGTCTTTCTATAGATGAAACACCTTTTATTCTATGCCAACTCATTGGATTATACAAAAAAATTAATTAGAGCATGTAATAGTTAAGGGACACCAAGAGTTGGCATCCCATGGAGTGCCCCAAGTTTTCTATTTAAAGGGGGCACTACTTCTTGCTTTTGTGTGCCATTTTTGGCTGAGAATGGGTGTAGAAATGAGGGGAAGATTCTTGGCTCAGATGATTCTTAGAATTATGGGCATAGAAGAGAAGGAAGATTCCTTCTCTTACAAGAAGTTTGAATGCCAATTAGATTGGTTTTCCTTGAATGTCTACATTGAGTTTATGGAAGAGTCCTTATTGGCATGGACTCTTCATATCTCACGTTGATTTTTTTCCCTCACACAATTTGATTGTGAATTAATTTTTCTTAGATAGAGGAAGAGTCCTTTTGATGAAATACCTTTTATTCTATTCCAACTCATTGGATTACATGAAAAAGTTAATTGGAGTGTGTAATAGTTAAGGGACACCAAGAGTTGGCATCCCAAGGAGTCGCCCCATGTTTTTTATTTAAAGGGGGTGATACTTCTTGCTTTTGTGTGCCATTTTTGGCTGAGAATGGGAATGAAAATGAGAGAAAATAATGAAAAAAATTGGAAAAAAAGATAAGAGAAAAAAAAGAGAAAAATAGAAAGGAAGGGAGAAGAGAAAAAAAAAGTATGAGATACTTGTCCTAAAATCAAATTGTTCATGTATTGAACATAAAATTTGATTAGAGTGTGGTGAGATCTTTTGGGAAAGAATTTTTAAAGAGATCTTAGTAGAGGTCATGAGGCATACAAGTAATGGTGCATCAAGTTCTTGCGAAGGACTATCGACAGCGCACTTACGAAGAAGGCTGCAGCACCATGATAAGTTGGGAAGGGCCCTGATCAATCCTGTGTGGATCATCATTGGAGAGCTTTTACTTTGGAGTCTCATGAAAATCTCAAAATCATCAGTTCATGGTTTTCATGGTGGTATACGACTTTTGATCTTCTCCTAATTTGCATGTTTTTTGTGATTTGATTGTAATCATCAAGGGGTTCCTAGGATTTTGAGTTTCGATGATTGAGTTTAATTGTTAAACTTTATTTTTATTTATTGAATGATGTTAAAAATTTTAAATCTATATTTTATTATATCACCGAAACTCAACAGTGGTATCAGAGCCACCCTTGATAGATTCAGTCAAATTTCATGTTATTTTTGTGATATGGATTAGATCCAGTTCGAACTATATCAAAATTAATTTTTTTAATTAATATTTCATTGATGATTTTGATATATTTTTATTTTTGATAAAGTGTTATCGATTCAGGATCAAACCTTAGATATAAATTTCATAGTTTATAGACTTGCGTGACAAGTTTAATTTAGATCCTATAATCTATTTTTCGATGGAATTAAAATTCAGTGCATGTGATGCGTGGGAGCCTTGGAATGCTGCATATGGATGTACATTGCCAAGGATTAAGGTTTTTACATTTGATACATTTACTTAAGATCCAATAGCCAACCACCATATTATCGGAGACTCACCATTGTAGGTCGACCATCTTGGTTGTTCTTCGAGGTATGCTGGGGCCAAAAAATTTTGATCATGAAAAGGATGCATCAGATATCAATTAAGATTTTTATCGATGGATTGATTTAACTATAATTCATTATTCTAATGTGATTAGAGTTTAATGATTATAGATTAAATCAAAGTCATTGTTCTAATTTGATTAGAAGCTAAGTTTAATTTTGGTTAATCAAATTTGTCATTTACCTAATAGATTAAAGTTTGAGTTATGGGTGATCGAATATGAGTTAACCTAATTGAATTAGGTTTAACCTAAAAATTGATCAACTCAACTTAAATAAATGACAAATGGTTAACTTAAAAAGTTAAAATTGGGTCAAATGTTGAACTCGAATCGAAAATTCTAGATGGGTCCTATGCCCATATAATTTGAACATTATAATTGACATGTGTTTGAATGATATTGTAATTGAAATAACATCAGTTGTTTGTTATAATATTTTATAATTGTTATGAAATATTATGTTGATTTGTTATGAACTATGGAATATCCATATGATGGATATATGCATGAATGCTTACATGCTAGTTGATTATATTAATGCATTTACAAGAGTTGCAATAAGGGCTGGGTGACCCTGATGCATTATATTATCAGCTATCTCTCTTTTTTTTATATTCTCAACTATTGATTGAGATTTTTACATAATGATATAAAATTATAAAAAAAAATTATTTGAGAATAGATTGAAATTATTTTATTCTATTTTTAAATAAAAGATCAAGCATTCATGGTTGTCTTCATGGTGATGAAGACTGGACTCCCAAATTTTTGGAGAGCAGAGATGTATTAAGATTGACCATGAGATGGTTCAATCTATAATGCACCTAGGGTTGGATCCAAAGATCATCCTGTGGCTCGGATGATTTTTTCAAAATCCATAACTATTTGTTTTCCTTGATATGCTCAAATATGCTGGTAGTTAGTTTTTGAATTAACATTGCATATGATGCATGATTAAATGTTTGGGATGTGCATGAGATCTCAGTCCCTCGATTAAATTATATTAAGTTATAATAGTGAAGTATTAAGAACACTACCTATACCTTCCTTCATGCTAAGTCACTATTATGTCAAGAACCATAGTAGGCTTGTTGTGCTATCCACAAGGCTTGCTGTGGAGACTGGCTTAATACTGTCTTGGTGCATAATAAAGCTATTTATATTTAGCTCATACTAAGTCAATAGAGTATATCAAAAATTATAGTGAGTTTGTTGTGCTATCCACAAGGCTTGCTATAGTGATTGATATGATGTTGACCTAGTGATACTTATGGCATATTTTGGTAGTGCTTCTTATTGTGCTATCTACAAGGATAGTATTATTCAGGTATAATCATATAGAATTGAAGGTATGACTTACTTAAAATACTATAGTTTATTGTGCTATCCATAAGGCTATAAGTATTTTAGAGGTAAAAATTATGTTGAGAATTGTATGAGATGCAATTAGTAAAGAGTTACTTACTTTTGAACTCATAGGAGCTTGTTGTGCTATCCACAAGGCTTTTTATAAGGAATTGGGATCTCAATCCTACTAAAAAACTTCATAATAAGATTCTTCAATTTCATACTTAAGGGCTATGAAATTTGTTAATATAGTGAGAGACCAATTAGATAAAAATCCTCATCTAACTTATGCATGTCATCATAAGTAGTCCTATTTATATTCTTATATATATTTGCATCTTTATATTCACTGCTTAGAATATTTTTAAATTGATCGAATATCATGAAATGGTTAAGGAATAGAAGGTGAAGAATGTCTTCACTATAGGTATCTAATATCGATACAGGATTGATGAGCAATAAATAGTAAGAATTCTTTTGCAAGTATGAAGCAATAGTAGGATGCAAAAATTGCATCTGCTAATAGTCTGTATGTGATACAAACTAATTATCATTGAGTGTTTCAGCTTTAAATTTTTATGTATATGATACCTAATATAGGTTTTACTTATGCAAAGTATTTGCTGGACCTAGAAAGCTGAAGTGAGGTGACTACTTACCTTTAGGCACTAATGGATAGTCTATTTATGCTGAGGCTGTAGGAACCTATATAACCTTCTAGTAAGGTTTAGAGACTAATAGATCATTAATATGAGCCTAAATTTATCAGAAACATTATTTCAAATCTTTTGCTATTGTAGCATAATTTTGAAATTAATGTTAAGAGTAAAAGTGACTCTGCATCTAGTAAATGTTGTGGCTATGGTTTTATTATTATGGTCGTATGTTTCAGTCACTTGATGATGATGTTCTTCATATTTATGAGAATAGAAATAAATATGTGATGGTCATATATCTCAGGGAAAGCAAGATATTAGGTCTTGAATATATGGATGTTTGAAGGCTAATAATATCTCGATCCAGAGATTGATACTTTATATGTGATATGATGTGTTTTCTAAAATGTTTCACCAATATTATTATCTCATTCTAGAGATATATTCTAAAAATTACTGTATATGTTAGATATTATAAAAATCTGTTACAAGCACTCCATATGAGATATGGAAAAGGCAGGTGGCCCAACTTATATGAAAAGTATTGATGTACATAAGTTTGTGCTAGAATAGATTTTTATTAGTTTATAGGTTATCCTAAAAGGATAGTATGTGATACTATTTCTACCACCCTACTTGACAAAAAGTATTTTGTCAGTAGGTATGCCATCTTTTAGGAAAAAATTTTTTCTAAAAGGGACTGTGGGAGGATAATTGAACTTGAGAAGTTTAAGACCTATAAACTATCCTATCTTAACCAATGGAGTGTTCACAAGTTAATCCTCAACCAGAAGTGCCCAGTTATAAGGCACGACCATAATACACACCTCCTCACCGAAAGGTCAATCTGAGTGTGTAATGCACCACTCAAAAATATGGTTTGTCATTATGAATGATGATACACTATACATCATTGTAAATGATGTTTTTACTTAATCCATTCGGAGATTGTTATGAGTAGAGACTCTAACAGCTGGCCTGAAATCTTGACATCGAAATCGACTCCCTGTACATCAACCAAATATGGACTATGGTTGAAGCACCTATGGGTATGACCCAATAGGTTACTGTTAGGGATGCCTATTCAGATTTTTGATATTGCCATACACCAACTGGAGAAGTTGTCTTTAGTAGGAGGGCCAATACTTTTATAAATTCAACAGTTTATGAGGAATGGATACTTCTATTTTTGATAGGATAGTCAAAATATTTGACTTTATCAAATATAGATGAACTATATGTATGTGCAAGAAGACAAGTGGGAGTTCCACTAACTTTTTGATTATGTATGTGGGTGACATACAGCATATTGGGAAGCTAGTCCCGATATTGCACTCAATCAATAACTTGCTTATCATAGAAGTTTTCATGAAAAAAGGACTTGGGTTAAGTATCCAATATATTTGACATCTATAGGGATAGATGTAAGTGGATGCAGGATTTGTCTTAGTCTAGGTACATAGAATTTAATGTTGAAAGGGTTCAACATGAATGGGTGTAAAGGTGTTTACTTATCCATACATTCAATGTACCAAGCCTAATGTGAATTATGCCTTGTGTATAATCATTGGTTTCGAGCTGATCTATGATATGATCTTTTGAAAACTGTGAAAAGCATTCTCAAAATACTTGAAAAGTACTAGAGGAGCAGTGAATTAAAAAAATTTCAAACAGCATACTGTATTTGTTTCAGTTAAATGTTGTTAGTAAAGATTGCTTAGAAAAGGTGCCTGATGAAGGGTTCATCATTAAGTTGGGTTTGGTCTCATCGAGTACCCACACACATCCTAAGCACTTTCACCTCATTCATGATATGATCATAAAATGAGCTAATATTAAAGAATAGTATAATAGGATTAGTTCACTAAGCCATACACAACAGCAGTATAATTCCATCCTGATTGCACGGGCATCAGGTACAGGGGTGATTGGCTTTAGTGTAAGTGAAAGATTGAAAGAATAGTGCCCTACAAGCCAATCGTATGGGGATACGATGGGATATTTTTTTATTATCTTTTTACTTATTTGCATGATATTAGTTATTTTATTTATATGAGGTATAATTTTTATCATTTGCTGCATCATTTTTATATGATTATGATAAACCCAATAGATTAGGACAATGATTTTAGGATCATGATGAGATTATGCCAGTGAGATCTAAAATCTTGATAGCCTCAATCTAAAATATTCTCAATCGTTGGATTATCGAGTCGAAGATCGATGACTCTGATAAGATTGGTACATCCTATATATGCTCGATGGAGAGGGTGGTTGATCTCACAACCACTTGTATGGTGATACTAATACAAGAATGTATGTGCTCATTAAAGAATGAGTTCACTGAACTAACCTGTAAAAGAACATCTAATGGAGCCTTACAGCATGTCAACAGATGGTTCTTTAGTGGGAGTGGTGCAGTGATCCTTTGACCTAAGATCACCATGGTATCTTGTGTGCATGGATCTTTACTTTGGTTTATTCTCTAGCACACCACTTTGAGATATGTGTGGGATATTTTAGATATGGTGAAGTGTGCATGGAGGTTGTGAGTGGTCAATAAAGAATCGGTCACTCCTTGTAGGAGGAGAGAACATCCTATGTGATCTCATAGGATGGTGACTCTGAGAGTCTCTAGTCAGAGCAGAAATGAATAGTAAAAATAGTTTTGCTAGTTCATCTATCGAGTCATCATTATTGGATTGAGATACATATATTAGATATTTGAATTTAACATATTTTCATACCCATTGCCTTTTCAGGATGTTGTGTGATCGAAGGATTGAATTGTACGTAACTCACCATGAAAGGATAATTTTGATATTTTTATCAAATTTTAAATTTTTAGATAGTCATAACATATTGCTAGATATCAATCTTGACTTGTGAACTCAACAAATTAAAAAATTTAATTATAAAATTAATTAGAAGAGTTCTAGTTGATTGGGACTCTTGAGCTGACCTAATCCAATCGGATTAGGATTTCGTTAAGAGTTTGGGTCCACTGCTGGCTAGATTTGGAATCCAATGGATCACACACAATAAAAATTTAGTCTTGATCTAATTAATTTAAATTTATTATAAATTTAATGGGTTAATTAAATTTTAGCACATAGATTAACCCAAGTTTCCAATTGGATTCAGTGTAAAGGTGTTTGTGCTAACCTAGTCTTGTTGCCTTGACCTAATGCAATTAGGTTTGAACCATCTAATTTATTAGTTGGTTTTATCTAATTTTGTAAAATGTTCCACATGGAATCAACCTCCTCCATGTCAAACCACATGCATAAATATGGGTGGCGTCACATTTATTTTTGAAATTAAGGAGAGTCCTTCTTTCATACTTATCTTAAAATTATTACATGTTCCACGTATTCCTTATTATTGTGCGCCATCAGATGGTGCCTTGGGATGTGGGACATGGAAGAGGAAGAGGAATCCTTCACTAGGAAGGAACTCCATGCCAAAAAGGATTTGGGATGCCCCATTTATGGCGTTGAAATGGAAGAGTCCATTTCAACGTGGACTCTTGATTTCTTTCCTTTAATTCTCCATGCATTTTTTAATTCTTTGAGTCATCAGATGATTCTTAGAATTATGGACACAGAAGAGAAAGAAGAGTCCTTTTACAAGGATTTGAATGCCAATTAGATTGGCTTTCCTTTACTGTCTATGTTGAGTTTATGGAAGAGTCCTTATTGGCATGGACTCTTCATATCTCACATTGATTCCTTTCCCTCGCACAATTTGATTGTGAATTAACTTTTCTTAAGTAGAGGAAGAGTCTTTCTACAGATGAAACACCTTTTATTCTACACCAACTCATTGGATTACACAAAAAAATTAATTGGAGCATGTAATAGTTAAGGGACGCCAAGAGTTGGCGTCCCATGGAGTCGCCCCATGTTTTCTATTTAAAGGGGGCACTACTTCTTGCTTTTGTGTGCCATTTTTGGCTAAGAATGGGTCCATAAATGAGGGGAAATAATCAAAAAAATCTGGTCAAAAGATAAGAAAAAAAAAGGAGAGAAAAATAGAAAGGAAGTGAGAAGAGAAAAAGGAAAGTATGAGGTACTTGTCCTAAAATCAGATTGTTCATATGTTAAATATAAAATCTGATTAGAGTATGGTGAGATCTTTTGGAAAAGGATTCCTAAAGAGGTTTTAGTAGAGGTCGTGAAGGCATACAAGCAATGGTGCATCGAGTTCTTGTGAAGGACTATCGGCAGTGCACTTACGAAGAAGGTTGCAGCACCATGATGAGTTGGAAAGGGCTTTGATCAATCCTGTGTGGATCATCGTTGGAGGTCTTCTGCTTTGGAGTCTCATGGAGATCTCAAAATCACCAATTCATGATCTTCATGGTGGTATATGACTTTTGGTCTTCTCCTAATTTGTATATTTTTTATGATTTGATTGTAATCATCAAGGGGTTCCTAGAATTTTGAGTTTCGATGGTTGAGTTTAATGTTAAACTTTATTTTTATTTACTGAATGCATGTTAAAAATTTTAAAATCTATATTCCGCTGCATCACTGAAGCCCAACACATTCTGGTTGAAATGGCATCTAGATCAGTCACACTAATCAACTTTAATGGCATGGGTCAACTCGAATCACTTAGCAGTCTAATCAAGACATAATCCATCAAATTGGCCAAATAAGTGAGATCAATGGGAGGGTTAGCTAAGCTTGCCTTAGACATCATCGAAATGGCCAGATAAGCTGCTCTTAATTAAAAATCACCGTTTGAAATGCCAAACTTACTTTAGACACCAATTGGTTAACTAGTTTCGATTTGACCAGCTTAATGATTCGGGTTCAACTACTAAGCCACAATCAAGGTCCATTTGGTTTAATCAAAGATATGGATTTGACCATCTACAACTATTATATTAGAGAAATTTTAATTAATCTAATTCAATATTTGGTTAGACCTAATCAATTTCTCTACATGGTCAATTAATTTTTTGATTCTAATCTTAGGTCTAACCCAATTAAAAGGACCTGATTTGAGTGAACCCATGCCCCCATATTTTATGCGAATGATATTAGATCTTTAATTTATAATTCTAGATCTAATTGATTCTATATTTAATTTTTAATTAAGTTTCAGCATCAATATGGGTTTAGATTTAGGTTTAAAATAATTTCAATCTTTTATTTTTAAATAATTTATAATAAATTTTATGTAAAAATTTTTTATTCTGAAATTGGATCGACTCAATCAACATTGAGCCAGCTACACTAGGGGACTAGGTCAATTCAATTTAAAATTGGGTCGGCTCAATAATTATGTGAGCATATTTCAGATCTAAAAATCTTACATAATTCTAAAATAAAATCAATCATAAACACCTTTTAGATCATATCTAAAATTTTTTATGACTCGAAATTTTATTTTTTTATGATTAAAATAATTTTAATCATATAGATTAGATATTTTATTTTTTATATAACTTCGTATTACATACAACAAACCTAGGATTTCAAGATCTAAGATTTTACAGAAAAATAAGTTATTTCTTTTGCATTCTTTTTCAAGGGATCTAATCACATGGCATCCTTATACATCATAAGAGCACCCCATTGAATAGAAAAAGAGGATATTTAAATCCTTCTTGCTCCCATGATCGGATGGCCTGGTGATCAATCTAATCCAAGTACTTGCTAATCGGACCATCTAATCTAATCATATATCATATATACTTGAATTTAGATCTAATCTAAATTTTATCAGATCTGATCATAATCTTAGATCATATTTTAATCAGATCATAAATATCACATGCAACATATAAAATCAGATTGTCTCAATGATCAACACAAACTAGGATAGTCTATTCACTGTAAGGGGTAAACCCTACAGCAGGACAACCTTATATCAGTTTGTGTGATTAATCATTAATTAAATTCAGATCATATATTAAATTTAAATAAAATTAAAATTTAGATTTAATATGCACATATAATATGCCATAACGAACTTAGGCTCTGAAACCATTTGTGGACAATGTAGGTGATTTCATGCATGTATTTCAAAATTTTTTTGAATAAATTACAATGGAAAGTAAATAGATTAATTATATTAATCTAACATGTATATGATCTAATCATCAAATCAATCTACTTTAGGATCTATGACATGATATGTTGCATATAAAATCTAAAATATACTGAAGATAAAATCTGCATGCATAGATGTAAGCGGTAGATCATATCTACACCTATCTGAGTTCAGAACTCGATATCTGAGCATGGGTCGACGATCACCACTACTAAAAGATATAGTAAAGATGATCCTTGTTAGTTTCTCACAGCCACACATGCATCCGACCTCTATGAAAAGTCCACTCGAAGCCCCGATCTGATCAATCTTTTTGGGAATGCTAATTTGCATGAAGACCTTCTTGACTGATCTGGATCCTTTCTTCAAATCTCTAGAACCTTTCTAGAGGTTGAAGATGGACTTTTAGAGGATATGAAGAGGTAAAAAAAATATGGAGAAGAAAATAATTTCTCTCTAATTTATTCTCTTTTCCCAAACCCTTAGGACCAAAAACCTAGAATTCAGATTTTTTGCGCACACCCAAATAGAAAGGACTCTCCTTCTCTTTTCATGCCATGAACTCATACCCAAGGACTTCTCACTATGAAAACTCTTTTCTTTAGGCTCTTACACATATAAAATAGAAGAACAAACCCCTTTTTATTGGCATGTAATAAGTTGGGTGAAGAGTTCAAGAGATCTTGGACACTTCTAAGAGATGTAGCACCTTCTCCCAATTCTACACCAAAATATATCCAAAAAAATATGGGATGCCCCTTCCCATATTTTTTCACAATAAATTAGTTCTCCAACTAATTTTTCATAAAAAATCTCCTTAAAATGTTACACATATAAGGAGGAAAAAATAAGTTGGTGGCAAGGTTTTATAGATAATGTCAAACATTATCTATATGGTATCCAATTCAAATCAGATTTGAACATACCAAATAAAATTAGATTTAAACAAATTTGGATATGAGATAGAGAAGGGAAATAACTCTTTGGTATAAAAAAATCTCATACAAAATAATTTTGTGCATGAGGAAGAATGGCATGCAAAGTTTGGTGCGCAAGGGAGAAAGAGTCCATTCTCTTATGGACTCTTTGTTTCCTTATTTGAATCCAAACCAAATCACATCTGGTTTAGCCCAAATAAAATAGATAAAATCTAATCTAATTAAATTCATAAACTTTTAATCCAATTTTAATTAAATTAAGAATTGATTGAATCAAAGTTCTGATCAAATCAGGGATAATTCTCTCTTAGCGATTAGGTTATCTCATAACCTAATCGGGTCAAACCTAATTGAATCTAATTTAATTAAATTTTATTTAATCCTCTTTACTCAACCAAATTGAGCTAATCAGTAATTTAATTATTAATTAATTTTTTATTAATTTACTAACACTTGGTGAATAAATTTATTATAATTTTTGCATAAGGTTAATCATCAATCGAATTGATAATTAAGCCCATGAATGATTCTCCATCATTGATCAGTCACATGATCAGTCAGAAATTTTTTTTGAGTATGACCCCATAGGTTTGAACCTAAGCTGGTAGTATAGAAATAAATGTTTGAATCAATCGATATAACTATCTAGTAATGGTGACCCGACATCTGGATAGGTCGAATGATAGTGAAGCAACATTCAAGAACCTATTGACCTATGGTTATCGTATAATTCATCTCTTTGACCCAAATGCTCGAGGATGACCTAACATTTAATTGTCAATCTGAGATAAGTCATCCACATTATATTTTAATCTTTCAAATCCATCACATAGATTACTCAAGCCTAAATTTTGCTAAATTAAAATATATTGATACATTAACTCCTACTAATTCAGAGGAGTCAATCCCATCTTGACTCACACACCGACTTGACAAGTACTTGACTGTACACAAAAATCTTCCATCACTGAATTAGAAATTCAATTAGTCTGGCACTAAAGTACAGTGAGTCGCTTGCAAGTCACTGTGGTTATCTCAGGTCGGAGGGACACTTATACCCATACCCTTCACGAGCTACTCTTGACAGCAGAGTACTCCGTAGTTAGTCACGTTTAATGAGATGTACTCCTACATCTCACTTGCATACCATACCAGTGTCTCCATACTATTTGGTTATAAGGACAACCAATGCATATGGCATACAACGACCTACACTTGATATCGCTATCGTCCTAGTAATAGCGTATCATTTGGTCATGAACCAGTTTAAAACTACGTGATAAATCTTTTTTTATCGATCAAAGTAGTCTTAAGGACTTTATCACAACATAGGAGTTCATTAGAAGATATAATCTTGTGATGAAAAAGGTCAAATAATTTTTATTATTGATCAATTCATATACATTTATAATTAGCACAATCGTCAAATGATTGACTTTATGACGCATTTCCTAACAGAAAGCAGTGCATTATTAGAGAAAATATTAGAGGAAAAGGGAGTGGATGAGATGTGCTCGGATTGAAGGAAAAGCAGCAATTCAGAGCATGCATTTTTAAAATTTTGCACAGTGAAAGATGGTAGATTAAACATTTTAATCTTCTATGCATGTTTTAGATCAGATCTAAACTACCTACTAAGGATCAATGATATAAAATTTTCATACAAAAATTATCTAATATAAAAAAAAACTGTATCGATCATATCGATGTCCTAGATCAAATCTAACTGTTAGATCTAATTAGATGAGTTCAAAACTCATTACCTTTGCATGGATCAATAATCTCTACTACTGATAGATATGGTATGAGGTTTACAGTCGCACAGCTCGTCTGACCTCTACAGATTGTCCACTCAAAGTCTTGATCGGATCATCCTTCCTGGAGTACTAGCTCGTGCAGAAGACATTGGATGGCTGAAATAAGCTTCTTTCTTTGGATCACCTGGACTCTTATGGATTAGAGGATGGAGCTACATGAGGAGGTGGTGGTGTGGGAGATTGGAACAAGACCCTCTTGTGTTTCTTCTCACACAAAAACCTAGAGCCGAAACTCTAGAACCCACCCTAGACCTCATGCCCAAAAAGGTAGGTCTCTATCTCTGTTTCTCATGCACAGAAGCCCGCCCCCTCTCTGTTTCACACCTCCTCTCTCTCTAAAGAGATTTTTATGGTAAAATCAATTCTTTTGTTGCATAAAATGAGAGGAGATTTTAAGGTGGCGTGGAGAGGTGAAGGGATAAGGATAAAGTGGTTAGATGTAGTTCAAATTCAAACCAATTTGAATTCAAAACTCAACCACTTATCCTTATCCAAGTAGGGACCATAAGAGCTGAGGTGTGAGACATTTCTCACACCATTCATTTCATAATTTGTTGCATAAACTTCAGCCTTTCAAAGGTGATAGTGCCAAGGTATGGATAAGGATAAGTGCAAGGTTGTTTCAAGTCAAATTTCAAATGATTTGAATTCGAATGAAGAACCAACTTATCCTTATCCAAAAAGAACCAAAGAAAGGGGGACCAAGTGCTTCTAGATGTAAAAAAAATTGATGTAAGAACCTTTCTTGCATGAAGAAAAGGTGGTGCAGAGAAGAGGTGGTGCATGGGTTGGTTCAATTCAAATTCGAATTGAATTCTTATCCAATTGGGTTCTTAACCCAACCAAATTAGGTTAGACCCAATTATACCATTGAACATAATCTAATTAGATAACAAATATCTTTGATTAAATTCTAATCAAATTAAAAATTAATCGAGTTCAAGTTTCGATCAAATCAGGAATCAACATCCTTAGCAATTAGGTCATCTCATAACCTAATCGGGTCAAATTAAATTGAATCTAATTCAATTAAACTTGATCCAAACCTTAAGACTCAATCAAATTAAGCTAATTAGTAATCTAATCACTAATAATTCTTCTACAATTCATCAATAATCAGTGAATTAATTGATTGTAATTTTTGCATAAGGTTAATCATCAATCGAATTGATGATTATATCCTAGAATGATTCTTAATTATCGATCAACCACATGTCAGTCAGAAATTTTTTTTGAATGTGATCCCATAGATTTGATCCTAAGTCGATAGTATAAAAATAATCTTTTTATAGTAATCAAAATATGTTAGATGTGTGCTCTAGATGCCAGATTGGCTGACACATTCCTGTACAAATATAAGGGCAAATTTATAATTTTGACTATAAATAAATAAAAAGATTATTCTACTATCACATTGTGTATATTATATCTGTGATACATCTTTTGAGTTAGTAGGAATGTTAATTCATATTTTCAAAAGTTGAAAATTTAAAGCATGAATTTACATAACTAACTTATAAACAGCTCCTGACCATAGGATCATCACAAGGATGGTGATCGATCCAGAAGGTTGGTGTACGATCGCTTTCTTAGAGTAGATATATTTTGAATCTATAGTGTGAGATATCAGAGCGAGAGTACAGTATTCATTGAGAATGAGAGTACTGAGCGTGACCACCTCGAGCAGTCATAAGGAAATCTACCTTCTCGTCGATGACTAGCTCGATGCTGCAGCTGTGTGTCTAATTCTTTGACCTGAGGTACATCGACAGTTCATCTTGAGTGTGTTATAGTTTGACTACACTATAACTCGATCTCCTAGCCATTCAGAACTTTGAGGTGTATGTTGGCCGTAGCATATTCATTGTAGGAACCAGATTGCACCAAGGTGGGATCTATCAACCTCGGTAGATAAGAGTAGTCCTATGATGATCGAAAGATTGAGTCCTTAAGCCCATGGCCATGACAGAGTGAAATAATGGAAAAGATTTTCTATTAAGTTTCACATCGAACTTGGATCGATTGATTGATTCATATGACTGATGTTGGGTTTGACGAGTTCACCTTAACCTAATTCAGTTGGGACTCATGATAGAAGAACTCAATCACATAGGTAGCTGCACCTAGAGGTTCGTCTTATTTTTTATGGGTTGCCACCATATACTGCTAGGTGTTACTGATAGATTTTGGAGCAATTAGAATGATCTTGCTGATCGATCATTCTAATTGTCTGAATCAGAAGAGTTCTGATCCATCGAAAGGAGTTTCGATGATGTCGATGATGAGATCAGATATATCTCATTACCATATGGAAATGAACCTAACTGGGTCACACAAACAAGAGTTAGAGTCTGAATGTCATAATTGAGCTAGCTCAATTTGATTAATTTGGATTAGATCTAATTAGGTTCAAGAAATCATGCTAGCACACGATTGAGCCTAACTTTCTCCTCATGTAATCTTTTCTATCTCGACTGAGCCAAATATGATTTGACTCACCCAGAGAACCTTGAGAAGGTTTTCATAATCTAATTGGAGTCAGTCCAGTTAAAAAAACTTATCTTAATTCATGAGATAAATTTAAGACAACACCTGCTAATTCCTGTCACCTGTCATTTTCATTTTAGACATTGGTCAAACGTTGACCCATGGACCTTGGACTGAAGGCCACTGGCAAGAGGTCATTGGAGATTTTTTATGGAGTGTCCACTGCTAAATTAGACCTCAAAGTGGGTGCCATATTTAGATTGAGCATGCACCCCAAGTGGATAAGGATAGAGTCCCATGAGATGAGGACTCTGATCCCTTGATCAACTTGGACTGTGGGGTGCAAATCTCACTGTGCTTATCCAGTGTTGGTGCCAACAGTAGGAGGGATTTGGAGATTCTTATCTGATATGATAAGATAATATCACTCCACCAATCATAATTTTTTCAAAATTAATTAAAATTTTTGATGGTCGAATGATGTGGCACTGCATGGCGCAGTAGGGTCTATTTAAACCCTATCTGCGCCTAGGGTTTAGAGACTCTATGCAATAACCAGAAAAACCTGAATCCTCTCTATTTCTCCATTCCCCTCTACTTCTTTCCCTCCCTCTTCATGTCCAAGAGGTTGGGCATCCATCTGGTGCTTGTCCAAGGCGTGGTGGCTTCCTGATTAGAAGGCTGTAGAGATTTGTCGAGAAGCTGCTGCTCCAGCTTCAGAAGATCTTTTGAAGATCTTTCAGATCAGATCCAGATCTGATTTTTGGAGCAAAATTTATGAGGAGAAGACAATCTAGATCCTACTCGAGTAGATATCGATAGAGGCCAGCGACTGTGTGGCTATTTTAGAACCCTAAGCATTGCTACGATCATCTACAGGATAATCTAGTTATCCTAGAGGTATTTTTCTATTCCTCATATTTTTAGATTTAATTTTAGATTTAATATTAGATAATAAAAATTAGATCTAATAGATCTTAGATCTGAAATATCATAGGATAATTTTTTTTTTTGAAATATTCCGCCCCACATATCATTAGATCTAGAAGATCCTACAAGAAAAAAAATGATTTTTCCTTTAAAGTGACCATCTAGCAATGGTACCCGAGTCCGAATAGGTCGAAAGATTGCAAAGCAATATTCCAAAATCTATTGGCATATGGTTACTGTATAATTTATCCCTTTGACTTTAATGCTCAAGGTGACCAAGGGTTTAACTGTCAATCCTGAAAAGATCATCCATACTATATTTTAACTTTTAAATCTATCACATGGATTACTCCGATTGAGATTTTATTGAATTGAAACACACTGATGCATTAACTCTTACTTATTCTGAAGGATCAATTCCATCTTGACTCACACACTGACTTTGTAAGTACTTGACTGTGTCTAAAAGTCTTTCATCACTGAATTAAAAATTTAAATAGTCTGGTATCAAAGCATAGTGAGTTGCTGTAAGTCACCATAGTAATCTCAGATTGGAGAGATACTTATATCGATATCCTTTACAAGCTACTCTTGACAGTAGAGTGCTCAGCAGTTGGTCACGTTCAGTGAGATATACACCTACATCTCACTTGCATACCATGCCAATGTCTCCACACTCTTTTGTTAAAGGACAACCAACTCATATGGTACACAATGGCCTATACTTAATATAGCTATCATCCTTATAATAGCATATCATTTGACCTTGAACTAGATTTAAGGACTAAACGATATATCCTCCTATATCGATCCAAATAGTCCTAAGGACTTCATCATAAAATAAGAGTTCAAATAAGATGTACACAGAGTGATGAGAAAATTAAATAATATTTATTATTTTAATAATTTATATATAATTATAATAATTAGCTCAACCATCAACAGACTGACGATTGATTTTGAGACATAATTTCCAACACAGATATATCTTAAAGAAGTCTATTTATAAACTCTATCCAATTGACCAAGGAGATGCAATAGTTATAAAGATATGTGATGTTTTGAAAACATGGCATCTCTTCAGAAATCAATGTTCTCTGTTGAAGAGTTGTAATTCTTCAAAAAGAGAGATCTAGTAAAATGTATTTTAAAGTATTTAAACCAACTAAAATTTAGGGGATAAGGTTGGTTTATTTTAAAAAACATATATTTTTTTTTCAAATTAAAACTCCAACGACCCTCCATAATTTTTTTTTAAAAAAAAACAAGAATAACGTCTAGGCAACTCATACTATGTATGCAATAGGTAAGGTGCTTTATGGACTTGAACTTCATTTAATGTTGATTGTATCCATTTGAAGGAACTATAGTGGATTAAATCATGAACTAGATCTTTTGACTTAGATTTTTACTGATAGTTAGACTTACAGTATAGATAAACTGGATCTTAAAGTTGTTAGCACCATTAAAAGGCATTGAGCTTAGTATCTTAATTTTCTATGAGAATTTGTTGAGGTTAGCCCAAATCTCTAATCATGGCTTATATGATAATTCTTACATTGATAAGTCCTCCAAAAGCATTTGTGACCTAATATGATGCAGATTTCCTATCATGGCCTCATTAAGAGTATAATTCAACCTTTCCAATTTATTTTGTTACTAATATGAGCACCCATTATAGGGATAAAAGGAGATATACTCTAAGAATATGCTCTAATACGATCACTCAATCAGCTTCATTTCTACTATATTGAACCTATTCATGAGATCTATAATCATAGAGGTTGGGTATCCATTATTGGTGACCAAGTAGTGGGCTTAAGTTCTATCCTTTTTGATGATTTTAAGACTCTATTTTTAGACAAATCCTTGGTTAATCAATCTTTTAGCTTTTTCTTAAACTTAACAAATTTCAAGAAAAGGCAATACTCCTTTTGAGTTAATTTACAAATTTGTGATGAATCTGAATATATTGGTTCATCTTTTTATTAGTATTTTTTTGACTTGTCAATTTTATCACGACCTTATTATGACAACAAGTTGATGTGGCCTAAACTAGTGTAGATACTAAAGGTGGCTTAAGAAAAAAATTTTAATTCACTCTATCTCAGTACAAGTGGTATCTAGAGCAACCAACTCAGCCTCCATGGTATTCCAAAATATAAGAGTTTGCTTGGAAGATCTACAAGCTACGATAGCACCACTAAGAAGAAAAAGATTATCTAGTGGTTAATTTAAGGTCAAGAGTTTAGTAATCCAATTTGCATCACTGTAACCCTCAACCACCTCAAGAAATCCAATGTACAAGAGAGACATATAAAGGATCCTTTAAGATATCAGAATATCCTTTTAACAGTTGATCAATGAGATTTATTTGGATTTGAGTGTACCTACTTAGTCCCCTATAGCATAAAAATATCAAATCTTGGCCTATGTGCTATATATAACAGAAAACCTATGATTTGGAAGTATCTAATTCGATCAACTACTTCACTTAAATTTTTTTGAGATGAATTCTAGGATCACAAGGAGCAAATATCCAAACTTTTGAATTATTTTTTTGATGGAATGAGCAAGGGAGAGAGCTATCCCTTTAGGGGATTTGATTAGCTTCATCCTTAGGATAACATCAGCTTCACTTAAGTCTTTCATATTAAACTAATTCGAGGGGAATATTTGATTTCTAATATGATTTTCCAAAGATCAGAATATCATTGATATACAAACAAATGGTCATACAATCATTATCAACAATTTTGGAATAGACACACTTTTTAAGATTATTTATAAAGAAACCAAATTATAGGATGGTTCTATCAAATTTTTATGCCATTTTTTAAGCACGTATTTTGGACAATATAGGGGCTTAACAAGTTTATAAACTTTGTTCTCTTGTCTTTTGACCAACGAATCCTTTATGTTATTCCATTTACATCATTTTATCTAGATCTTAATTTAGGAATGCAGTCATCATATCCATTTGATGAATGATCAACTTATGGATGGAAGTAATAATAAGAATAGTTCTAAGGTAAAGATTTTAGTTACATGAGAATAAACATCAAATAGTCTAAATCTTTTTTTCTGGTTATTACCCTTAGCCATTAATCTAGCCTTATATTTTGCTATTGATCAATCAAGTCTAAGCTTTCTATGGAATACCCATTTACAACCTAATGGTTTATTACCTAATGCAAGATCAGTTACAATTGAAGTCTAACTTTGGATTATTGAGTTAAACTCAGATTTAATGATTTCCTTCCAAAAAGGGGCATCAAGTCAAGATATTGCCTCTACAAATATAGAAGATTCACATTCAACTAGGAAGGTAAAGAATCCTTCACCAAAGTCTTTTTCCTTTCATGTCCTTATGCTTCTTCTAAATTTAGAAGATCAATGATCAGGATTAGACCTCTTCTTCTTTGTTGAATCATAAGGAATCTTTGATCTAACAAGGCTAGGGGTAGAGGATGCCCATATTGAATTGAATTTGGGATTTTGTTTCCAAAATTGAAGATATTTTCAAAATAAATAGCATCTCTAGCCTTAATAAAAGTATTATTAGAGATGTCATTCATCTTAGAATTTATTACAAGAAATCTATTGATACTACTATCTAAGAGATATCTTAGAATGATTACATCTATGATTTTAGCATCAATTTTTTTTTCCTAGGTTTGTGTATACCTATCCCAAGTAGGCACACCCCACACTTTTGGGTAATCTAATCTAGGAGTTCTACACTTCTAAAGTTCAAAAGATACCCAATTGCTATCCTCAAAAGATATTCTATATAAGATGTAATAGGTTACTAAAATAGCTTCCCTTATAAGTTCTTGGGTGCACTTGAATTGATTAACATTGACTTAATCATGTCCATTAGGACATAGTTTTTCATTCTATTACACCAATAGACTATGAGGAGTAAGAAAGAGTTATTTCATGAATGATCCAAATAGATCATCAGACTTGATGTGGACCACTTTGACTAATATAGATATTCAGAAAGATCAATGATTCATTGCTTTTGCTATTACGAGGACTCGATATGAATCACATTGGCCACTATAAGTAGAGCTAGAGATAATCAAGGAGCAAAATCAACCATGTTAGAAAGCTAATTCACAAGCCAAATTTTTAGATGCCATAACTTGGCCGCACAACATCCAATTTGGATGATCTTTTTTTTTTTAAATTAGATATCTTTTCAAGATCTAAAATTTTAGGTTAACTCCCTGAGGACCAAATGTAACGCTCCACCCCTAAAACTGGACGAGCATGCTACACCCCACCTTTAACTAAGGGCAAAGGAAAAAATTCTAACCTGCTATATATAGTAAAAATAACTTCTCAAAATGCTAGATTAAGAATCTTAATTTGCTTATCATCTTTAGAAATCAATCCCACAATTTTATTCATCAAACTATACTCAAGACATATAACTCAACAATATAATACATCAAGCTTTTACTGATTTATATAGCTCAAAACACATATTACATCTCCAAACATAACCAAAGATAAGCCTCTCACAAGCTAACAAGACAACTCAAAATACTGATACAGAGATCTTTCCTCTATGCTGAGCTATGATACTCCAATCTACTGAGAAAAAGAAAAGAACAACATAATGAAACATAATGAGACTAAAGTTCTACTGAGTACATTCCCATCTAACATTGGGGAAACAAGATAGCTATAATGTTCATGATAACATACATAACATGCTGCTGGTAAGCTTTCAAACATTTACATATTAAACAGGAATGAACTATGTAAAAGAATACTTTAAAATATGAGAAATCTTGCATTACTAAATATACCATGCCATACTTTTATTTCACCATTAGGGCGACACACTCTCATAGATGGACCATGTTGGGTGGATGTCTGGCCAGGACACTACCTCCCAAGATCTTTTCAGTACCACGTGATGCAGCAGGAAGAAAGAAGAAACAAAATAAAAAAAAAATAATCAAAATACGTGGATCAGCCACAAAAGGGCTCGCCTCTATGGGGCATGCAAACTTCACTATGAAAAAAAAATTTTACAAGAGGAGACCTCACCCTCAACCCTTGTACACCCAATTCTCTCTCACTAGAAGTCCCCCTCACAAAAGCTCTCTCTCTTTTGGAAGACCCCCATGAACCCCTGAAGTGCCCGGCGACTGCTGTCCAGGAGCCTCCTGCTCCTTCTCTCTAAGCGCTTCTACCTCTCTCTCTTCAATCGGGTTCGTACGGGCTTCGTACGATGCAAGAATCCGAACCACCCCTCTCTCTGTTATCGATCAGGCCCTTTTAAAGGTTAAAAATTTGATTAAAGAAGGATTAGGAGTCCTAAACAAAGCCAGATAACCTCTAGACCGTCGGATCAAGACCGGGAGCCACCCACGCCCTCAAATCGTGCTCCGATCCATGAAATAGTGCCGTGGACCGTGAGAAATGCATGGAAAATGCCCACGCGGTTCACAGGCCTAGCCGTGGAATGCCCGATCCACGGTGGACCGGGGCAACAGCGCCAATAGGCCGCCTGGGCTGACCCGCTCCGCGCGTGGGCTTGCGCGTGCTTGGGCTGCGCGCCCGCCTGGGCCGCGCGCCCGCATGGGCCGCCCGCCCGCATGGGTCGCACGTCCCGCATGGGCCTGGGTCACGCATCCCGTGCGCCACCGCCTGCGACCATGCCGCTGTCGCCCGCCGCTGGTCGCCGGTGGTCCTCCACCACCTCGAATCTCGTGCCGACTTCAAAAGCACGTATCTCCTCCATTCGAGCTCCGTTTCGGGTGATCTTGATCTCGTTGGACTCTATTTTTCATCGCAAATTTCACTGTAGGCTCAATGTGGGCTGAATCTCGAGGTATCAAATCCTAACAATCTCCACCTTGACTCGATATTCGGCCTCCTCCAAACTCTGAGAGCTTCTGGATCTCCTCGCCCCCATGCCCTGGGGCAATCGCCTGCTGATCATGGATGGGCAAACATGGGAGTTGAGCCAGGCTGCTCGATCCCATCTCCATCGTATGCTATGTTCCTTTTGACCTGAGACTTGCTCGGGGTATCATCCTGTGGCAATAGGAATCTCACCTTGCGACATCGCCTCTCGTCCTCCCGAGTCTCCTGTCTCGTGCCCAATCCACCTCCTGGAGCTCCACCTCGCTCTGAGCTCTATCTGGCTTCCGAAGCTCCACCTCGCACTGGGCTCCCTGCCAAGTAATAATGTCCTCTGCTCTTCTTCTTCCCCTCCAGCACAATCTTATTGCCATGTAGCACCCTCAGGATTCCTCCACCAGCTACCATCCTGTAGCCTCTCGAATCCAGTCTGCTAAGTGAGATAAGATTTCGCCTGAAATCGGGTATGTATCAGACCTCCCCCAATCTCCTCACTGCACCATCATGTGTCCTCCAACTGACCGTCCCAATGCCTCTGATCGCACAACTCGATCCATCCGGTAGATATACAGTGCCCTCACTATTCTCCATGGAGTCAAACTGCTCCTCTCTGCAACATACATAATAGGGGCATGCAGAATCTAATATCCACTGCTGGGAAGAAGTAGATACCTCATCAGATATCCCAAGACATCTCCATCAAATCACTGCTAGCCGTCGCTACAGCAGCCACCGTCCGATTTTTAAGTTGAGGGCAATCTCTAGCTAGATGCCCCAACTCCTCACACAGGTAACACCTGGTTTTGCTCAAGTCCCTCCTGGACTTAGACCGCCCTCATTGTGATCTCCTGTCGCTCCATCTACCACCTCCTGCTCTTCCAGAAGCCACCAAAGCTGAGCTACCACCACCTGAGCTCGAAGCTGGGTTCTCCCTCTTGAGAACCTCATTCTGGAGTATCGCCACGGTGACCTCGTCCATCTTGATAGTGCTCTTCCCCACTAGAAGAGCAGTCACCAAGGACTCGTACGAAGGGAGAAGCAATGCCAGCAAAACCAGTGCCCTGGTCTTCTCCTCAACATTCTCACCAACGCTGAGGAGGTCGGTGAGGATCTTCTGGAAGTGGCTCAAATGCTCCTGCACGCTCTGTCCCTCAGTCATCCGCAGTTGGTAGAACTGCCTCCAGAGGAAAAGAGTGTTGGTGAGAGACTTTGCCATGTACAACTCCTTGAGTTTCGACCATAGCACCGTCGAAAAAGTCTCGCTCAGCACATGGATCACCACCTCATCTGCCAGGTACATACGAATGGTACTCACCGCCTGCATCTGTAGCTGCTTCCAAACCCGCACCTCCATGGTGGTCGGCTTCTCATCGCACAAGAGAGCATCGATCAACCCCTGTTGGATGAGCACGTCCTTCACCCTTGCCTGCCACAAGGAGAAATTGCTCTTACCATCGAACTTGTTGATCTCCATCTTGATTGTTCCTGTCTTCTTCATCTTCAGTCTTGCTCACCACCACTACAATCTGCATCCTTGTACCGTCTTACTCTGATACCACTTGTTGGGTGGATGTCTGGCCAGGACACCACCTCCCAAGATCTTTTCAGTATCACACGATGCAGCAGGAAGAAAGAAGAAACAAAACAAAAGAAAAACAATCAAAATACGTGGATCAGCCATAAAAGGGCTCGCCTCCATGGGGCATGCAAACTTCACTATTAAAAAGAAAATTTTACAAGAGGAGACCTCACCCTCAACTCTTATACACCCAATTTTCTCTCACTAGAAGTTCCCCTCACAAAAGCTCTCTCTCTCTCTTGGAAGACCCCCCTGAACCCCTGAAGTGCCTGGCGACCGCTATCTAGGAGCCTCCTGCTCCTTCTCTCTAAGCGCTTCCGCCTCTCTCTCTTCAATCCGGTTCGTACGGGCTTCGTACGGTGCAAGAATCCGAACCACCCCTCTCTCTATTACCGATCAAGCCCTTTTAAAGGGTTAAAAACTTGATTAGAGAAGGATTAGGAGTCCTAAACAAAGCTAGATAACCCCTGGACCATCAGATCAAGATCGGGAGCCACCCACGCCCTCAGATCGCGCTCCAATCCACGGAATAGTGCCATGGACCACGAGAAATGCGTGGGAAACGCCCACGCAGTCCACAGGACCAACCGTGGACCACCCGATCCACGGTGGACTGGGGCAACAGGGCCAGCAAGCCGCCTGGGCTGGCCCGCTCCCGCGTGCGGGCTTGCGTGCGCCTGGGCCGCATCCCCGACCGTGCGCCTGCCTGGGCCGCGCGCCCGCCTGGGCCACCCGCCCACATGGGTCGCGTGTCCCGCACGGGCCTGGGTCGAGCATCCCACACGCCGCCGCCTGCGGCCGCGCCGCTGCCGCCCGCTGTCGGTCGCCGGTGGTCCTCCGCCGCCTCGAATCTCATGCCGACTTCAAAAGCTCGTATCTCCTCCATCCGAGCTCCGTTTCGGGTGATCTTGATCTCGTTAGACTCCATTTTTCACTGCGAACCTCGCTGTGGGCTCAATATGGGCTGAATCTTGAGGTATCAAATCCTAACAAACCATCCTCATCATCCATAGGGCAACATATCTCATAAATGGACCACCCTTGTGGGTGATGAAAAATATGTTCTAAAACTAATCATTTGGATGATTGTGCTCGTTTTATAATATATATATATATATATATATGAATTATTTATCATTAAATAAAAGTTATTTTGATATTTTTTATCACAAAGTTATATCTTTCTTGTTAGAACTCTTATGTTGTGATGAAGTCCTTAGAACTATAAAGTAATCAATAAAGGAGGATTTATCGAATAGTTCTTAAATATGTTCACGACCAAATGATACGTCATTAAAAGATGATGATGTTTATCAACTGAAGGTTGTTGTATATCATATAGGTTGGTTGTCCTCTTAATCAAGGAGTATAGAGATTCTGGTATGGCATACAGTGAAGGAACCAAATCTAGAGTTTCAGGGTTAGATCTTGAAACTTTTTCAAGATCAGGCAGCGAAAGACTAAAATAAATCAAAATTTATTTTTTAAAATCAAAAAATTTCTATATTTAAGATCTTATTACATGATTATTACATAGTATTAAATCAAAAATTAAAATATATAGAGCATACATGTTGATCATATCAACATGTTTCTATACTACATCTAATGTATGTATTAAATAATAGATCAGACTATTACCTTGCAAGTTAGACATTCTAACCTTGTTGATCCGGGCTTGAGGATGATGTTGCAAACTGCATATGCGTCTGATCTCTAGGAGTCATCCATACGAGCCCACGAATCTCGACCAGAAGTCCTGCTTCAGAAAATCAGCACAGTATGCTAATACTGTACTGATCCTTCTTTGATGGTTGATCAGGTGCCTCCTTCTTCTTGATTTGAGCTCTTCCAAAGATGAGAAGTAGGAGGAGAAGTTTTAGATCTGAGAAGCTCTTAAAAAACTCAAGATGGAGGAAGAGAAGAGATGGAACTAACAATCCTAGAAGAAAACCCTCTTCTTCTTCTCTTTACTCTCTCCTAGACACCCTGTCTTGTATCTATTATATCTCCACGACCCAAAGGTTTTTCTCTCTGATTTTTGGATGCCCCAAAGGTTTTTCTCTTTGATTTTTGGATGCCCCAAAGGTCTCTCAAATCTCTGTGTTCTTCAAAAATTTCATAAAGAAACTCATTTTATAAAGAGAGATATGATAGAGTCCTTGTCTAGGTCAAATATCCAGTCAAGGCTTATCCAAACATGGCAAGATAAGGGGCGCCCAACTCTTGGGTGCCTCCTCCTTATTTTTATACATGGATCACCAGCAAAGGGTGCACAATGTTTACCCTAAAAGCCACAAAAATTTTAAAAAATATCTGGATAAATTTGGTGCAAAAAGGAAAAAGTTTTGGATTTCTAAAACTCTATCTCATAGAATTTGAAATCCAAACTTATTCCTACTTTGATTTGATCCACAACCACTTTCCATGTATGAAAGAAGAAAGAAAACTTTTTGGAAATAGGAAAGACCTAGGAGAGGGCTTTTGTCGCACAAAATAAGAGGAGATTGGCATGGAATAAGAGAGAGGGCGTGAGGGGGGCTTATGTGGCGCAAGGTGGAATCCTAGTCTTACTAGGATTCTATCTTATGACTTGTTTTAATTTGATTTCTCAAACCAAATCAAACCAAAATTAGATCAACCCAATTAAAATAAGTCTTAATCCAATTAAGAATCTAATTTAATTATGATTAAATTAGATTTAAATCTGATTTAATTTTTTAATCAAATTAGAAATTAGGTTCACCCAAGTCCTAATTGAACTAGGACTAGTTTTTTTCTTGCACTTGGCTTATCCAATAAACCAATTGAACTTGATCCAATCAAGCTCAAACTAAATTTAATTAAATTATATTTAATTAGACTTAATCTCAGCCCATTGTCTTAATCAAATTAAGTCAATTAGCAATCAAATTACTAATCGATCCTCCAATAACACTTGCATTAGGTTAAATGTCAATCGTATTGATCATTTAACCCTAGAACGATTCTTAATCATTGATCAACTATCCGATCGGATCATGAACTTTAATGTGTGTGACCTCATAGATCCAAACCTAAGTCGGTAGTATAAAAATAAATTTTTATACTAATCGAAGTGACCATCTAGCAATGGTACCCAACGACCGGATAGGTCGAATGTGTAGAACAACATCCTTAGAACCCATGTAGATATAGTTTCCATATAATTCATTTCCTTAACCAAAATGATCATAAGACACCTCAGAGTTCCACTGTCAACTCTGATCAGGTTGTCCACATTGTATTTCAAAATATCAAATCCATCTGATGGATTATCCAGGCCAAGATTTTGCTAAATTGAAATACAGTAACTCATTCTTCTCCAACTCTTGGAGTAGTCAATCCCATCTCGATCACACTCTGACTTCGTAAGTACTTGACTATACCTAGAAGCCTTCCGTCACTGAATTAAAAATTTAGTTAGTCCAGTACCAAAGCACAGTGAGTTGCTTGCAAGTCACTGAGGTGATCTCAGGTCTAAGAGACACTTATACCTATATCCCATCAGAGACATTCTCGATAGCAGAATGCTCTTGAGTTGGTCACGTTCAATGATGATGTACCCTTACATCTCACCTGTATGCCATACCAGTGTCTCCACACTCCTTGGTTAAGAGGACAACCAACCCATATGACCTACAGCGACCTATACTCGATAGAAGCTGTCGTCCTTATTAACAGCCTATTATTTGATCATGAATAGTTTTAAGGACTAATCAATAAATCTTTTCTTTATCGAATCTAATAGTCCTAAGGACTTCATCATAACAATGGAGTTCATTTGAAGATGAAAGCTTATGATGAAAATACCAAATATATTTTATTTATTAACAAATCAATTACCATACAAGATTGCTCAACCGTCAATAGGCTGACGATTGATTTTTGGGACATATTTTCCAACAACTCTCACTTGTCCTAAAGCCACTCGGCACATTATCTAATATCCATCTTCGACTTGTAGTTGTCGAACTCCTTTATCGTCAGAGCTTTAGTGAAGGGGTCGGCCAGGTTCTCTTTTCTATCGATCTTCTGAAGGTCGATGTCACCTCGATCCACGATCTTCCAGACCAAGTGAAAGCAGCGCAAAATGTGCTTCATCCACTAATGTGCTTTGAGTTCCTTCGCCTAAGCTATGGCACCAGTACTGTCGCAGTAGAGCAGGATCGGACCATCAAGGGAGGGTGCTACTCCGAGCTCGGTGATGAATTTTTACAACCACACAGTTTTCTTCACGGCATCCGATGCTGCAATGTACTCTGCTTCACAAACAGAGTCTGTCACAATATGCTGCTTGAAACTCTTCCAGCAGATAGCTCCACCATTCAGAGTAAAGATATAACCTGACATGCTTTTATTGTCATCATGGTCAGATTGAAAGCTAGAGTCTGTGAACCCCATAAGTTTCTGATCTGACTCGCCATAAACCAACCATGGGTCCTTAGTATTTCTCAAATACTTAAGGATGGCTTTAACCACTTTCTAATAGTTTTCTCCAAGATCAAATTGGTATCTACTCATTACTCCTAGTGAGTATGCCACATCTGATCTTGTACATGTCATGGCGTACATGATAGATCCCATGGTCAAAACATATGAGATTCTACTCATACGCTCTCTCTCTTCAGGAGTTGTCGGACAATCCTTCTTAGAGAGAGAAATCTATGGCCTATCGGTAGATAGCTCTTCTTGAAATTATCCATGCTGAACCTCTTCAGCACAGTGTCTATGTACGTGGACTGAGATAACCCAAGCATCTTTTTAGATCTATCCCTATAGATCTTCATCCCTAGGATGTAGGATGCTTCACCCAAGTCCTTCATGGAGAACTGCAATGACAACCAAACTTTTATTTCATGTAGTGCAGGGATGTCATTTTCGATTAAGAGAATGTCATCCATGTACAAGACAAGAAATACCACAACTGGACCATTTGCCCATTTATAGATGCAAGGCTCTTCTCCATTCTTAACGAAGCCATATGTTTTGATCACCTTATCAAAATGCATGTTCCAACTCCAAGAAGCTTGTTTCAATCCATAAATGGATCTCTAAAGCTTGCACACCTTGGACTCATCTATGGATGTAAACCTCTCAGGTTGTATCATATACACCTCTTCGGTCAGCTCTCCATTCAAGAAAGCTGTCTTTATATCCATTTGTCAGATCTCATAATCTAGATGGGCAGCTATTACAAGCATTATCTGAATAGATTTGAGCATTGCCACAGAGGAAAATGTCTCGTCATAGTCAATACCATAACGTTGACGATACCCCTTAGAAACCAGATGAGCTTTATAGATCTCTACCTTTCCGTCTGTACTCTTTTTCCTTTTGAACACCCATTTACACCCAATGGGTTTAACCCCTTCAGGTGGGTTAACCAATGTCCATACATCATTGACCTTCATGGACTCCATTTCGAATTTCATGACTTCAAGCCATTTCTCGAAATCAGGTCTCTGCATTGCATCCATATAGGTGATCGGATCCTCATCGTTCTCATCGAGTTCGATGGGATCACCGTCTCGAATTAAAAAATCATAGTATCTGTCCGACTGACATGGTACTCTATCGGATCATCTTAATGGTGTAGGTACATTGGGCTCCGGATCTGATCTAATCAAATCCGACTCAGGTTCAGCTATTGGTGTCGGTCTTTCTACCTGTTGAACTTCATCAAGTTCAACCTTAGATGCAACGGTTCCTTCACCAAGGAACTTCTTTTCTAAAAAGATTGCCTTAAGACTGACGAACACCTTTTGTTCATCAGCATGGTAGAAAAAATATCCTTTGGTCTCTTTGGGGTACTCTATGAATGTGCATTTGTCAGACCTAGGTCCAAGTTTGTCTGTGACTAATCGTTTGACATAGGCCGGACACTCCCAGACCCTAAGCTGTGAAAGTACTGGCTTACGCCCTATCTATATCTCATATGAAGTCTTAATTACAGACTTACTTAGAACCCTATTTAATAGATAACAGGTCAATTCGAGTGTATATCTCCAGAAGGATATTGGCAAGCTGGCAAAATCCATCATGGATCGGACCATATCTAATAGAGTCCGATTTCTCCTTTCAGACACACCATTATGCTGTGGTATTCTTGGAGTCCATTGGGAGAGAATCTCATTCTCTCTTAGATATATGAGAAACTCACTAGAAAGATATTCTCCTCTTTGGTCAGATCGTAGAGTTTTAATACTCTTCCCAGTTTGTTTTTCTACTTCACTTCGGAATCGTTTGAACATTTCAAATGAATCCGACTTATGTTTCATCAGATAGATATATCCATATCTGGATAGATCATCCGTGAAAATTATGAAGTAGAAATATCCACCTCTAGCACTTGTGCTCATGGGCCTGCATACATCAGTATGTACTAGGCCTAAGAGCTCAGTAGCTCTCTCACCTTTTTCAGTAAAAGGTGACTTGGTCATTTTATCAAGAAGACAGGACTCACAAGTTGGAAGTGATTCACAATCACTAACTTCAAGGATTTCCTCTTGAGTCAACCTGTTTATTCTGTTCTTGTTTATATGACCTAGCCTATAGTGCTATAAGTAGATATCTGACACACACTATCTAATCTAGGATGCTTGCCAGTAGAATAGACTCTTATCGGGCTTGATCTTTCTAGTCTGGCCCTGCACTGATGTCCCAGCCTGAACTTGCACCTTCTTCACTTTCTTCTTCTTGTTCTTCTTCCCTTTTTTAAAGGATCGAGGACCAAAAGACAAACCTCCCACTAAGTTCATCGACTCCTTGTGGAGTTGGTGATCCTTCTCAAAGTTCTGAAGCAACCCCAGTAACCCGTGGTAGTTCACTTTAGGCTTTGTCATTCTATAATGAGTGAGGAATGGGAGATAAGACTTGGGCAGTGAGTTGAGTATTGCATCCTTCCCAAGCTGCTCATGCAAGGAAAAGCCGAGCTTGCTCAATCGTTCCATCAGCTCGATCATGTACAATATATGATCAGTGACAGAGGCACCATCTCGTATTTTGGCATTGAAGATGGCACAACTAGTCTTGTGCCTCTTCACGTCATTGGGTGTGCCAAAGGCATCCTCCAACACTTGAAGCATGTCCTTTGGCTGAGCCATCTCGAATCTGTGACTAAACTTGTCACTCATGGCAGCCAGCATGATACAGTACACCGTGGTCCGATCACTGAGCCACTTCTGGTAAGTGTCTCTGACTGTTTCATGTGTATTGGCAGCTGGTTCCTCAGGTGCAGGATCCATTATCACATATAGGATCTGTTCATGCTCCAAAACTATCTTCAACTTTTAGTATCAACTACCGAAGTTGGGTCCCACCAACTTATCATTGTCCAACAATGATCGGAGCGATAGGAAAGTGGCCATATCTACACAAAAGAAAAATCATAACCTAATTAGTAATTGATTCATTAAACCTAAAGATTTGGACTTTAATCAAAAGATTTCTCTCATTATTTTATTCGAATTGGTAGCCTCTATCTCCAATTCGAGGAATTATCCTAATTTTTTAGTGGGTACTAGAATCCACTTAAACTGCACACAAGCCCAACTTTAGTTGGCCAACTCATGTACATCTAAGGGTAGGTTCATAACCAATTATTTCTCTAAATAATTTTTTGTAATTTTAGTTTTGCCCCAGAAATCTAATCAGTAGGCTTTGGCCTCCACTGTAAGGATCCGGTTAGGTCCAACCATTAACATGACCATACTTGGTGCATCTAACTAACGAATGATTAAGCCCAACTTAGGTTGGCTCAACTAACCACCATTAGAGAGATACTTTCAAGTCATCATATGATGAGTGATAATTTCATTAGTCAACAAGCACCAGACCTTTGGACCTGCAATGATTATTGAGATAATGGACTCATTATCAAACACCTTAATGGGAGGCTATGACTCAGTTATCTCCACAACTTTATCATTTTAAGGATCTAATAATTTTAGAAGATTTAAATAATTTAGAAGATGAGGTCAGATGAACCAGCTTATCATGATCCTCCTTCTAGCTTCACCAAGTCAGCTTAAGGGAGACCATTAAAAGGGCTGATCTAGGAGCACCTAAATCAGTCACACTGATTTACCTAGCTGACATGGGTCAGCTCGAATAATCAAGTGATCTGATCAAAACATAATTTCACCAAGAGACTAGGTAAGTTCGATCAGTAGGAGGGTCGGCCAAAGCTTGCCTTAGACACAATCAAAAATGGCCAGGTAAGCGGTATCCCAATTAAAAATCACCAGTCTGGTTTACCTTAGACACCAACTAATTTAATTAGTTTCGATTAGATTAACCTAACAGTTCGTGATAGATTGCTTAGCCAAAATCAAATCCATTTGGTTCTCGTTAAAGATATGGACTTGACCAACTACAACTATTGTAATTGATTTAGAGAATCCTTGACCTAATCTAAGACAATAATTGATTAGATTTAGTCAATTCTCTAATTAAGTCCATCTTTAATCTAACCATAGGTCTAACCCAATTAATGGACCTAATTTCCACTATCCCATTAACCCAATGTGTTATGGTTTGTGTTTTAGATTTTTCAATTCACAATCCTAGAACCTAACCAAACAACTTCTTAATTCTTAATTAAGTTTTAGGCTGAGGGTTGAGTTTAACTTTTCGAAAATAATTTTTATATTTGTAAAATAATTTTATAATATGATTCTACCAACTATATTGCATGTTTGATTCATAATCAAGATGCAAGTGAAATGAACATGAAACTACTTTAGATCTAATCTAAACAGATTCATGTAATTGAAATAATTTCAACTTTAAATAATTTTTTTGCACAAAAATTATTAACAAAAAGATTTTATTTTAGATTTAAATATTTTTTAAATCTAATAAATTATAAATTTAATCTAGATCATATCTAACAAATTTATGATTAAAGATAGATCTACACGAACTAGGACAACCTTTACACTGTAAGGGGTAAACCTTACAGCAGGACAACCTTGCAGTTCGTGATTGATCTAAAATTTTAATTTTAAATTTAATAATTAAATTATAAATTAAATTTAATCTAAAAAATAATCTAAATATGTATAAATAATCATGTAATAAATAATCTGGCTCTGATACCAATTGAAGGAACCAGATCTAGGATTTCAAGGTTAGATCTTGAAATTTTTTCAAGATCAGGCAGCGAAAGACTAAAATAAATCAAAATTTATTTTTTAAAATTAAAAAATCTCTAGATCTAAGATTTTATTACATAATTATTACATAATATTAAATCAAAAATTAAAATATATAGAGCATGAACTACATGTTGATCATATCAATATATTTCTATACTACATCTAATGTATGTATTAAACAATAGAACAGATCTATTACCTTGCAAGTTAGACGTTCTAACCTTACTGATCTGGGCTTGAGGATGATGTTACAAACTGCATACGCATCCAGTCTCTAGGAGTTATTCACACGAGCCCACGAATCTCGACCAGAAGTTCTGCTTCAAGATATCAGCACAGCATGCTAGTACTGCACTGATCCTTCTTCGATAGTTGATCAGGTACCTCCTTCTTCTTGATTTGGGCTCTTCCAAAGATGAGAAGTAGGAGAAAGAGTTTTAAATCTGAGATGCTCTCAGAAAATTCAAGATGGAGGAAGAAAAGAGATGAAACTAACAACCCTAGAAGAAGTCCCTCTTCTTCTCTTTACTCTCTCCTAGACACTCTGTCTTGTGTCTATTATATCTCTATGATCCAAAGGTCTTTCTCTCTGATTTTTGGATGCCCTAAAGGTCTCTCAAATATCTATGTTCTTGAAAAATTTTATGAAGAAACTCATTTTATAGAGAGAGATATGATAGAGTCCTTATCTAGGTCAAATACCTAGTCAAGGCTTATCCAAACATATCAAGATAAGGGGTGCCCAACTCTTGGGCGTCTCCTCCTTATTTTTGTACAAGGACCACCAGAAAAGGGTTCACAATGTGTGCCCTAAAAGATACAAAAATTTCAAAAATAATTTGGATAAATTTGATGTAAAAAGGAAAGAGTTTTGGATTTCTAAAACTCTATCTTATAGAATTTGAAATCCAAACTTATTCCTACTTTGATTTGATCCACAACCACTTTCCATATATGAAAGAAGAGAGAAAACCTTTTGGACATAGGAAAGACCTGGGTGAGGGCTTTTGTTGCACAAAATAAGAGGAGATTGATGTGGAATAAGAGAGAGGGCGTGAGGGGGGCTTATGTGGCACAAGGTGGAATCCTAGTCTTACTAGGATTCTATCTTATGACTTATTTTAATTTAGTTTCTCAAACCAAATCAATCCAAAATTAGATCAACCCAATTAAAATAGGTCTTAACCTAATTAAGAACTTAATTTAATCATATTAAATTAGATTTAAATCTGATTTAATTTTTTAATCAAATTAGAAATTAGGTTGACCCAAGTCCTAATTGAACTAGGACTAATTTTTTTCTTGCACTTGGCTTATCCAATAAATCAATTGAACTTGATCCAATCAAGCCCAAACCAAATCTAATTAAATTATATTTAATTAGACTTAATCTCAACTATTGGCTTAATCAAATTAAGCCAATTAGCAATCGAATTACTAATCGATCCTCCTGCAACACTTGCACTAGGTTAAATGTCAATCGTATTGATCATTTAACTCTAGAATGATTCTTAATCATTGATCAACCATCTGATTGGATCACGAACTCTAATGTGTGTGACCTCATAGGTCTGAACTTAAGTTGGTATCATAGGAATAAATTTTTATACCAATCAAAGTGACCATCTAGCAATGGTACCCGACGATCGAATAGGTCGAATGTGTAGAACAACATCCTTAGAACCCATGCAGATATAGTTTCCATATAATTCATCTCCTTGACCAAAATGATCATAGGATAAATCAGAGTTCAACTGTCAACTCTGATCAGGTTGTCCACATTGTATTTCAAAATATCAAATCCATCTGATGGATTATCCTGGCCACGATTTTGCTAAATTGAAATATAGTGACTCATTCTTCTCTAACTCTTGGAGTGGTCAATCCCATCTCGATCACACTCTGACTTCTCAAGTACTTGACTATGCCCAGAAGCTTTCCATCACTGAATTAGAAATTCAGTTAGTCTATTACCAAAGCACAGTGAGTTGCTTGTAAGTCACTGAGGTGATCTCAGGTCTAAGAGACACTTATACCTATATCCCATCAGAGACATTCTCGACAGCAGAATGCTCTGAAGTTGGTCACGTTCAATGATGATGTACCCTTACATCTTACCTATATGCCATACCAGTATCTCTACACTCTTTGGTTAAGAGGACAACCAACCCATATGGCTTACAGCGATCTATGCTCGATAGAAGCTGTCATCCTTATTAACAGCCTATCATTTGGTCGTGAACTGTTTTAAGGACTAATCGATAAATCCTCTCTTTATCGAATCTAAATAGTCCTAAGGACTTCATCATAACAACAGAGCTCATTAGAAAATGAAAGCTTATGATGAAAATGCCAAATATATTTTATTTATTAACAAATCAATTATCATACAAGATTGCTCAACCATCAACAAGCTGACGATTGATTTTTGGGATACATTTTCCAACATACAGATGAGATATAGGAGTATATTATCACTGAATAAGTGACTCACCTGTTGAGCATTCTGCTGTCAAGAGCAGCTCATGAAGCATACGGATAAAAATATTTCTCAGACCTGAGATCACCATAGTAGCCTGCAAGCAACTCACTGTACTTTGATACCAGACTATTTGCATTTATAACGCAGTGACGGAAGGCTACTGGGTACAGTCAAGTACTTACGAAGTTGTGTATGGATCAAGATGGAATTGATCCCTTCAAAATATAGGAGCTGATGCATCACTATATTTTAATTTAGTAAAATCTTAGTCAGGATAATCCATGTGATAGATTTGAAAGGTTGGAATATGAAGAAGATGATCTTTCAGAATTGACAGTCTCACCCTAGATCATCCTAGAGCATTCAGGATCAAAGGGATGAATTATACGGTAACCATATGCATAAGTTTTAGAATATTATCTTACAAATATTTGATCTATCTGGATATCAAAAACCATTGCTAGATTATAACTTCTATTAGTATAAAAAATGGTTCCTGTGCTACCGACTTAGTATTTGAACCTCGAGGTCATGCACAAAGTCAAGCGACGTAGAAAAAGATTGACCTAAGTTTATATATTTAATTTGAAGGTACATGATTTAATTGAACAAATAGATTAACTTGATTGAGAATTAAGTTATGGATCATATGGGATTAAACTATTGACTATGTCTAGCTAGCACTAGACATAAGGTTCATGTTCAATTTCAGAGATGAACAAGATTTGATCTATGATCCAAGGAGTTTATGAGATATTGAATTTAAGGACTAATTAATTTTAGATTTAATCTGATTTAATTAGACTTAATTGAGTTAAAAATCTAAGTGAGATTTGATTTTAAATTTTAAACAGTTTGGGATTGATAGCCTATTCGAAATTGGTTCAAATCAGGTTCGAATTGGATTCGAATTGATCCATATTTGGATTGGATCTTTGGAGTCCACTTTTGCTGGGACTCTCTCTCCTCATGGCCGACCTAAAGGGGGTGGGGTGCTGGTTATTGCCGCCCCACACTTGGATATAGGCTTGGGTGCATGGGGGCACCTCATTAGGTGCCTATCTTATTTCAAACAGGATTCTTAGTTAGATAAGGGAAGGATAAATTCAAAACTGATTTGAATTAGGACTCCTAGTCTATTGGATTATGTAGAATCATCTATAAATAAGAAGGACCTCTAACCATCAAAGAATAATATTGGATTGTGTGCTAAGGTAAGAAAGAGAGAGAGAGGAGGCATGCAAGAGAGGGAACCGATCCCTCTCTCTTGATGTGTGGATTTGGGCGTCCCACTTCCCTTGGCATGAAGGCCCTTGGCACCCCAACTTCCAGGTGTGAGGCATCACACCAAGGCTCTTCTTCCTCCCCTATTTACTATTTTAAGAAGGTACAAAAATTTGTGGCTTCATCTTGCTTTCTTGTGAAGCCTGACATACGTTGTGAAGTAGAGGGTTTGTACGTTCAAACATTTGTGAGACTTTGGATTCAAAATTTTTTGGAGATTTGATCCCTATTCCACTGTGAATTAGGTAAAAGATAAATCCTTTGTTAGCTTATTATAGAAAAATTTTTAGATGCTCTCTTGCAATCTGTTCATTAATCGGCTCTTTTTCTTCAATCTAGTATCAGAGTCAGGCTTTGATATATAGATGCATAACTAATTTTTTCTAATTGATTTACATATAGTATGTAACTAAAATTTTATGTTAGATATTAAATTAATTTTAGATCTATTTAAATAAAATTTATGATCTGATTTTGATTAGATTGCATGATCCTAATCAATGGTTGGTTAAGGTTTGTTATAAATTTATTATAATAGAATTTTATGTTGTAAATTTTTATTGGAATAATAACCTCTTTTAAAATCTTTTTTAAATTAATTTTAATAATTTTTTTATTATTATTTTAGATTAAAAGTTAGACTTATTTCAGATTTACATTGAATCTGTTTTGATAGATTTTCAGTTCTGATTTCTATCAAAAATCTGTACAATATCGAAACAGATCTAATCAAAAATTTAATTTTTATGTGTTCATATTTGCATCTACTTATTTTTCTATATGATTTTATATCTAAATTTAATATTTTATAATCTATATAAATTAAGTTTCATATATGATATGATGTATATGATGCATTAAATCTAATTACATTAGATGAAGAACATAATTGATAAGATCAAAGTCATGTTCACGCTTGTTTTGTTTTGACAAAATACATGTAGATGTGATTTTATTTAAAATTAGATTTCAAATCTTAGTAGCCTAGTACTTAGATTGATGAGATCATCAGACTGTTTGATCATAAGAGAAAGAAGAGAATCAAATCTCTCTCTTATCCATTCAACGAGTTCTCTTATGACGTGTAGGGGTGTCACTGTAATCTAGTATCATTAAGAAAAAAGTGAATAGATTTTTATAAATTATTTTGATCATAAATAAGTTTAAATTAGATCTAAAATGATACAATAAGATAAATTTAGATATAAAAATTATTTTAAAATTTAAATAGCATGTTACATTAGATGTAATTGGTAGTGATCTAAAAGTAGTTATGATACATGTGATATATATATATATGAAGCTTAGATCATAATTATACATGTTTAATTGTTAAACATAGATATGAAAATTAATTTTTATGATATAAAATATATGGTATGCTTCACTTAAAATCTTAGTAGAATAGTTCTATAAATTGAAACATATGTTTTACATACTTAATTTAAAATTAAGTTTTAAAATGATCTAGATTTGAGAATTGAAGATTATAAAATATAAAATAAATCGATGGACAATGGGTTAGCATGAATCAGGTCCTCCTATTGGGTTAGACCTAGGGTTAGAAATAAATATAGACTAAATAAAAAAATCAGTTAAATCTAATCAAGAGTTGAATTAGATTAAATCAGAATTTCTCTAGATCAACCTCAATAGTTGAAGCTTGATTAAGTCCATATTTTTTGACCTTACTAAATAGACCATGATCATGGCTTAATGGTTGAGCCTGAATCTTCTGGTGGATCAAATCAAAACTAATTAACCAGTTAGTATCTAAAGTAAGTTTAACAGTTTTGATCGATGGTCATTAATTGGGAGCTACTCATCTAGATGGTGTCTATGATGAGTTAATGACATATCCCTCCTACCGATCTCACTTATCTGACCAACATGGTAGATTGTGTTTTGATTAGATTATTAATCGATTCGAGCTGACTCATGCCATTAAGATAAATCAGAATAATTGATTTAGGTGTCTTAAGATCAGCTTGTATAAAGTCCTCTTCATGACTTGGTGAAGTCAGTGAGAGGCTTTACTACTTGTAGGTCAATTTCTTTTCTTATTCTCAAAATTTTAAATCAAATTTTTAAATTATTAGATTCTTAAAATGATATAATTATGGGGATAACTTATTCATAGCCTCCCATTAAGGTACATGATAATGAGTCCAATATTCTAAATAGGTATTAGAGGTGCCACACGTCTGGTGTCTATTAGGTATTAAAATTATCATTCTTTATATGACTATCTTATTGTGCCTTTCAGATCAATGCTTAGGTTGGCCGAGCCACACTCAGGTCTGAATATTCATTTGTTGGATATGCTTGGTATAGTCATGTTAATGGTTGGACCTAATCAGGATTTTCAGTAGAGGTGCCACACGTCTGTTGAAGAGATGCCTAGGCCAAAACCTAATTGCTGGAAGTTGTTTGAAGAAATAATTGGTTATGAACCTACTCATGGATGCACTAAAATTGATCGAGCCACACTCAGATCCGAATGCAGTCTGTATGGATTTTAGTACCCACTAAAAAATTAATGTAATTTTTTGAATTGGAGGTAAAGGCTATCAATTCGTAAAAATAGTGGAAGAACTTTTAGACTAAAATCCATATCTTTAAGATTAAAATAATTCATATACATTAAGTTTATGTTTTTTTTTAGCTATGACCAACACATTATCACTCCATTCGCTGTTGGACAGCGACAAGCTTATCGGATCCAACTTCGATAGCTAGTATCGAAAGTTGAAGATCATCTTGGAGCATGAGAGGATCTTGTACGTGCTTACAGATCCACCACCTGAAAAACTTACTGTCAATACATCCCGTGCTGTTAAAGACACTTATTTGAAGTGGCTCAATGACCGCACGATGGTGCATTGCATTATGAGGGCAGTTATGAACGACGAACTTAACCATAAATTCAAGGATGCGCAACTAGAGGATATGATTCAAATATTTAATGAGTCCTTCGGCACCCCTAAGAATGCGAAGAGATATAAAATCTCCTACTGTGTTCAATGCTAGTATGCGAGAGGGGGCGTCAGTCACCGATCATGTATTGTACATGATCGAGCAGATTGAATGCTTAAGCAAACTTGACTTTTCATTACATGAACAATTAGACAATGATGCTATATTGAACTCACTATCAAAATTCTACCTATCTTTCTTGAGTCATTACAGAGTGACCAAGCCTGCAGTGAACTACCATAGTTTGCTAGGATTGCTACTGATATTCGAGAAGGACCATCAGCTCTAGAATGAGCCGGTGCATATAGTGGGAGGTTCGTTTGTAGGTTATCATTCCTCTAAGAGAGGAAAGAAGAAAAAGGTGCAGAAAAATCATGCCATCGATCCAAAACCAAAGCAGAGCAAAAAGTCAAAAGTCGACGAGAGCCTGATAGAATACTTCTTTTGCAAGAAGCTACATCATTGAAAAAGAAATTATCCGGCATACATAGCTTCCCTTGATCCAAACAGGCCAAAGAGCAAGAAAAACAAGCAATCAGTTGCTTCGCAAGATACTTATATGATAACTCCTTGTAATTTCTCTGTTTGTGATATTATTATCTGGATATTGGATATCGAAAGTCTGATTAATATTTGTAATTCATTGCAGGGACTGTAGGTCAATAAAAAATTTAGAGAAAGCGGACGATTCCTAAACGTTAGAGATGGAAGTCTTATTCCAGTTCTAGCCTTAAAAAATATGCAGCTTATTTTCGAGTCTAATAGTGTCATGTTAGATGAGTGTTATTATTGTCCTTCCTTTTTTTATGAATGTCATTTCTATAGGTTTCTTAGCCAAACTTGATTCTAAATTTTTAATAAAGTATAATTTTTATGATATCATTATGAATGATACTATAATTATACATGGATAATTGAAACATGACATATATATATATATATATATATATATATATATATATATATATATATATATATATATATATTATCACAGCATGTTGGTGTAATATACACATCGAACAAACGTCCTAGAATAGATAATGTCAGTGATTTCTATCTTTGGCATTGTAGGCTAGATCATGTAAACAAAAACATGATAGATAGGTTAATCAAGAAGAGTGTCATTGAAATTAATTATTGTGAATCATTACCGACCTGTGAATCATGTCTACTTGGTAAGATAACCAAATCACTTTTTAAAGAAAAAGATGAATAAGCCAATGATGTTCTAGGTCTAATACATAATGATGTATGTAGACCCATAAACATAGGCACCAGAGAAAGATACTATTACTTCATTATATTTACAGATGACCTATTGATGTATGGGTACATCTACCTTATAAAGCACAAATCTGAATTATTTGAAATGTTCAAATGATTTCATAGTGAAGTAAAAAAATAGACTGAAAAGAGTATTAAAACTCTTTGATCAGACTGAGGAGATGAATACCTCACTAATAATTTTCTGACATATCTAAAGGAGAATGGGATTCTTTCATAGTGGACCTCTTCTGGAACACCACAACATAATGGGCTGTCTGAAAAGAGGAATCGAGTCCTGTTAGATATGATTTGGTCCATGATGGGGTTTGCAAATCTCCTTTTGGAGATATGCTCTTGAAACTGCCTGTTATATTCTTAATAAGGTTCCGAATAAGTGTATCGATAAAACTCCATATGAGATATGGACAGGACGTAGGCCGGTGCTCTCACATCTTAAGATTTGGGGATGTCCAGCTTATATCAAGTATTAAGCTTTGCCCTATTGGTGTCCCCTATTTTAATTTACTTCGATGATTAATAATAAATATCATGATAGCATTGTGCAAATAATATTTATTTAAAAAACAAATACAAGGGTTGAATTACCATGCACGGCGTAACCAAAACTTTAAGCCCTCAAATTTCTAAATCATTAAAGGTGAGTCTGGTTAGCTATTAAAAAAATATTTTTTTTTATTTTTTAATTTTTAAAAAATAAAAATCAAAAAATAATATTTGGTAACATAATGAAAAATAAAAAATAAAAATTAAAATAATTATTTTATATGCAAAGCAAAAATTTTTTACTTTTCAAAATTTATTTTTTTATTTTTTTTTTACTTCCGCACATTTAAAATATCAAATCAAAAAGTAAAAAGTTCGAACCCTTCTTTCTCGTCAAGCTCTTCACCTCCCCACCCCCTTCTCCCTCCCTTTCTGAATCTTTCTCCTTCGTCAAGTTCTTCATCTGTCGTCCCTGAACATTGCTTTTTGCTTTATAGCAATGTAGTTATCAAATATATACATATATTTTATTTTTTTATTTTTATTTAATAATAAAAATAAAAAAATAAAAATATTTTTTAAAAATTTAAAATTTAAAATTTAAAAATGTAACCAAACCCACCCTAACTTACACAAAACTAAAACATCCTTCTACTATCACAGTAACCGAACAAGCTATTTCGGAAATGGAACAAAGGGCTATCACGGGGTATTGAAATCAAATCCCATTAAATACACATAAAGAAATGGACCGCAGGTGCAGAGAACAAGAGGATCATGACGTCAGTCCTGCTCCATCCTGGCTCGATCAATCCGTACACTTCAACCTTATCTTTCCCGTTCATTTCCAATCAAACGGCTGTGATCAAACATTTAACAGTAACCACGATGTATCCCACGTAGCAATTTATTTATTATCCCTCCCTAAATTAAAAAATTTTTACATGCACCGCTATATTGCTTAATTCTTGCGCTGGGTTAAACCAAACCGACATCAAGAAGAGTGACAAAGTCGGATGTGATCGCTGGAGGGGATACGAGGAGGTGGTGGAAAGAAGAAGGTCACCGTCGCTATCAGACATCGACGCTGCAGGAGGTGTTATTCTCGAACAAGAATCTCTTGCTGGAGTCGACGGTGAAGAAGGCGGGGCAGTTGACGTTGAAGTGGTAGTGGCCAGAGATCCAGGTGCCGACCTTCCACCGGAGGCTGCCGTCGATCTTAATATGGATGAGGATGACTTCGGCGGACTCGTCCTGGACGACAGCGGAGGCGAGGTAGGGGGCGAGGGGGATGGCGGTGCCGTTGAGGTAGGGGGACCAGACGATGACATCGTTGCGGTCCTGGTAGATGGTGGGAAGGGCGGTGGGGGGCGCGCTGATCTGCTGGCCCCGGTAGTCGGCATAGACGTCGAGGCGGTCATAGTAGATGCTGATGTGGTCGTTGGGGTTGCGGGAGGAGATGCTTACCTGGATGACGGAGGAGAGGAGATTGGGATCCGAGAGGTTGAACTGGCCGACGGTGGCCTCCTGGAGGTAGAACTTAGGCTTCGACGGACGGAGGACCAGCCAGACGACCAGGATCACGAAGAGCACCAGGATGATGAGGCAAAGGAAGCAGGTGAAGAGGCGGCGGAACAGCTTGTGCTGCTTCCATTGCCAGTACCCGTCGTCGACCCAGTCCTTGAACGACATCTTATCTATTTATCCTAACAGCCTATCTACTCTGGATTGGAATTGAGGTGGGAATTAGCGAGATAGAGAAGAGGGAGGAGAAGGCGATAATTGTGGAAGGAAGGAGAGTTGAAGATGAGATAATATAGTATTAACAGCAGTAGCAGAGGAGGAGATGTACAGATAACTGCATGGGTGGGTGTTTTTTTTTTTTTTTTTTAAGCCGGATTTAATTGCTGGTCCTTGACTATGCTATGACGAAAGCTCCCTGTTGACCCCGAGTAAACACCGGGTCCCCCTGTTGACCCAGACTTAGACTCCGGGTCGTTCCATCGCCTAATCGCGTGAAATGCGCTCCCTAAGCCTTAATTTAGTTTTGTAAAATCCCGAGGGTACCCCTGTACGCGGTACCCCTACAAAATATTTTTGATTGCTTTTCCACGGCGGAAATTATACGGCATGATTTCTCCCTCTGGCCAAAAATCGCACATGACGTAATCTATTTTCCCAATTTGTTCCCTCCTACATGGAACCTCTATCGCATAAGTCCAACTAGATGATCTCATTCTTTCTATTATAATAGTATTCTTAGATCGGATTAATTGGAATCAGACAGTGACGGTAGTTCGATGACAGTAAAAAGGCAGCCGTAAAATCTGCAAGATAAGTCCTCGATCGAAATTGACTCTGACAGAGACGACAGATTGACGACGGCATGACTTGCAAAATAAGTTTTCGATCAGAGTTGGCTTTGACGGGAACCGCCGACATTCAAGTTAGATCTTTGAAACAGATAGGAAAGAATGAGCACTTTAGGAGAGAAGTATTTCATACCTTGGAGATCTCTTGTGGGCCTTTATTTATAGACAGAGACTGAGGTGTCATGAAAAAGAAAGAGAATCAGGTGGTTAGCTTTGTTTTATTAGACGCGATATATTTATAATCTTCTATCTTATTTGGAGAAATAGTTTGTTATCTTCTGTCTTATCTAGAGAGATGCATTAATTATTTATTCCTTATCCACTTGTAGTAGATTGTCACATGGATTCTGAGATTTCTCTAGTTGGTATAAACTAAATACCAAATCAGCTTAGATCGGCCATCATCAAGGTTGGATCGGGACCTCCTTTCTTATGCATCGACTTTATTCGAGGAAAGAATTTTCTTACCCATAACATAAGCTTCTCTGCTCTCGAGTCTGAACTAGAATTAGGTTGGATAAAGAGGGTACGTTAGCTTTTAGTAGTTGATGCCAATCCTTTAAGCGGTCGAGGTAACGTATTCTTTAGCACATCCTGGGGTGGCTCTGAGTATGTGTAATAATTCTTTAGCTCAGATCAGCATTTCTGATGTTTTAATCCTTCAAAAAAATTTTTCGCCATGATTGCTTGTAGCTTGGCTCATCCTAGGGACAAGGGGCTTCTTTTGCTCATGTTTATCTGAAGTCTTTGAGGGTCTTTTTGGGTTAGTCCTTATTAGAAAACTACTATGATTTTGTATGTGTAGTTTAAAAATTTTTTCTAAACATAAATACAGTAAAAATAAATAAACTAAAATATTTTAATTTATTTACGTATCAAATCTGATCTAAAAACTGTAGTAAGGATCTTGACACGAACATATAACCCTGATCTAAAATCTGAAAAGAAAAACAATCATTAGAAAAATAAATCAGAGATCAGATCTCCATACTTTTGGATCTGCGGATATCCGGGGTTCTGATCGTAGCCGTACACACGTCTGACCTCTGCTGGTATCTACACGGAGATGCCTAATCGGAGCATCGAGATCACTGGTATACTAGCACCTTGCAGATCTCACTCCTCATCCTTTGATCTAAATCTTTTCTTTTAGATCTTGAAGAAGGAGATCGCTGTATGAACTCTTTCACGTAGATCCGACGGGATCTGAAACAGATCACCATGAAGAGAAGAAGAACCCTTCTTCTTCTCTTCTTCTCTTCCTTTTCTTTTTTTAAATCTGATTTCTATTAGATCTGAGTGTAGTCATGAAGGAAAAAAGGAGGAGGAGGTGTTGGAAGAAAGTTGTGATGTCCTAAAGAAGTCGGCACTTCTTTTTCACACAAAACATCATGCCACACTTTAATTTTGTCGCACAAAAACCTTCTTATCCCACACACAACCTCTTCCTCATGCCCAAGACATCTAATCTCTTTAAATCTAAGGCATTCAAATCCAAATCAAGGGATAGATAGGCGTGGAGATAAAGTTGTGCGGCAAGAAAAGGAACTCCCTTCCCTTTAGCGCACATCCAAATTTTCTTTAATTTTTTTATTACACAAAAAATTTCTTACATGCCTCAATCAAATAAATTTTATCTTATTTTGAATTATATTCAAATAGTAAAAAATTTGAAAGAAAAAAAATTTCAAATAAAGTGGGGCGCCAACTATTAGCGCCCCCTCCCCTTTCAAATAAAGTGGGGCGCCAACTATCATCACCTCTCTTTTCTTTTTGATATGATTTTAGGAGAGAGAGTCTTAAGATACTTGGACTCTCTGAGTCATGATTTTTCTAGTTCAAATTGGGTCTCAATCGGATTCAAATCGAGTCCGAATCGAATCAAATTGGAAAAGCTGTCAAGCCTGATCCAATCAAGCTTGAAATTTAAATTTGATTTGGATAATTAAATTTAATTAATATTAAATTAAATTAAATCTAATTTATATTAATTAAAATTTAATTCATAATTTAATCAACTTTAAAAAATTATAATATTTATAATTAAGTCTCTGCGCTAACAATTAGCAGCTGCCAAAACTGTAACGATTACAAATTAGCAGTTTCTAAAATTTAAACTATCAATCTAATTGGTAATTCGAATATGATCAAACCATTGATTAGATTATACTTCTTTTATATGTAACCCCTCAGGTTCTATTCTGTCTGATAGTAAGACATGCCGTGATCTCCATCGCAGTATCATCGAAACTCTTTTCGATGGGTTGAAATGATTCCAACTCACCTCAGCAAAGATTGTTGATCCGAAAATGATATTAGTGAGTTCTCATAATCCACAAGTGATGTCTAGCAACATGTAGTGATAATCCAGTAGAACAGAAAAGATGAATCCCTAGGTGCAGTTATCGTGTGATACAATCTCTCTATCGTGGTCCCAACTAAACGGATGTTATGGAGAACTCGTCAAACTCCATCGTCAGTCATATGCTAGATTGACTCGATTTGAGTTTATCTATGAATCTCATAGAAACTATTTTTCAGTATTCATACTTACTCTGGTCAGAGATTTTTTAAACTCAGTCTTACGAATCGCATAGGATTTCTCTTTTTTTACTAAAATCGATAGATTTCATCTAGATGCATCCTACTTCAAACAGCGAACCTAAACCTACAATAGATAACATACACAGTAAGGATCCGAATGGCTAGGGATCAAAAAAATATACAGTCAAACTAAGTAGCCTCACTGCGAATAGCCAATATATCGTAGGTCAAAAGATCAGTCGCACCACTGCAGTATCAAAAAAACTACTGATGAGTGAGTAGACATCCAAGTGATTTCTCATATTGGTCATGCTCAGTGCAAGTTGTTCTCTAACAACCACCTGCACTCTCATCCCAACGTCTTTACACCGCAGACTCAAGACTCATCTGTCCTAAAGAAAGGTGATCCGTGCACTAATCTTGAATAGATTAATCATTATCCTCCATGATGATCCTTCGATTGTAAGTATTTAGAAATTAACCATTAATGATGTATGTCTCAAATTTTTAACACCTTGAGAATATACAAAATCATCTTTATTAATTTTTAGAACAAATCATGGACACATATAACATGATTGCTTATAAAGACTGACCATCAAGTATAAAACATGCTCTAGAGAAAGGTATGTGTCAGTCAAGATTGTCTTCTAGGGCATACATCTAACAAACTTCCACTTGCAGTAAAGCCAATCTGTCATATACCTGAGCTCCATTTTCTGAAAATAGACTTCAATGTTTAGCTGGCTAAGTGACTCGGGCCTACCATATTCTATGTGGAGTTTACTCTGTACCTCGATATATTTCTATTTGAGGTAATCGCATATATCTTTATTCTATGTGCATGGACTTTTGGCGAGATCTTGGCTCCTTAGTGAAGGGCTATAGACCATTATCTTTGCAATACAATATCATAACATCTAATGGTACGATATTAAATTTTGAAACTATCATAAGGATCAGAATGTATCCTACACATCTATAGCATATTCTGCTTCCATTGGTCGATTGTCTGGAATCCTTCTAACATATCAAAATAATATTACTCAAGAATACATACTGATATAGATATTCTACTATCAGTATCAGTGTATCCTCCTACTCTTAGCTCTAACCCTTCTTCAAATATGAAGAATAATTTTTTAGTGCTTCTCAAGAACTTAGGGATATTTTCACAGCAATCTAATGCTCCCAATTTGGATTTGACTAATATTTGCTCGTGACTTTTACAGCAAGATTTACCAAGTCGAGTACATAGCATGACATACACCTATGTCTAAGAGGATAACGGATCCCTCTTGAAGGTTTTAATGCTGAACTCTTTCAGCACCTCTTCTATGTACTTGTCTGTGAAAAATAAATAACTTTTTAGGATCTATCTTTATAGACCTTTTATATCCAGAATATTTGATCTAGATATTTGAAAAAAAAAATTTATATGTAACCACATCATAACCGAAGTCAGTATGGGATCCTCCCACTGACCTTCATGTAACTACATAATTCCTCATATCACGTCGTTGTAGATTTTGGGATCATCCCTATATTCCTAATCTCCCTCGAGAAACACTTTCTCTGAATCCTTTCTAAAGGATGGGAGATCCTACTAGATCTATGAGGTGGAGGAAGTACTGCAAATACTGGCTCATCTTAAATATGTTGTATAGGTCCTGTGACTCATTATTCTTTAGAGATTTCTCTTTGAGTTCATCCTTCCACTGTTTTCAAGAAAATAATATGATTGCTCACAATCACATTATGAGCCACTGAAAAGAGAAAGTGACATTCCAAATCTTTTTGGGATACTCTATAAGCAAGCTTTCATAGATCTATCCTCTAACTTATCTACCATATCATATCTCATATGGTGTGGTGAAACTAATTTTAGAGAAAATCTAATTTAAATTTTAGAAATTAAATCTTGCTCCTAAAGAAATAATAGTTAAATTAGTGACATTCATGATGGATTGGATCATATCTCATATAGCACCATTGCTTCTCACATATACACCGTTGAGCTGAGGTGTATAAAAAAAATTTCATCATGAAATTATGTTATTCTCTTTAGATAATCGATAAATTTATATTTGGTATTGCATCCTCAATCTAATCAAAGTACCTTTAGAAATTTTTAATTTATCCTTTCTACTTCACATCTGAATTCTTTGAACCTTTCAAAGCCTTTCAGATTTATATTTCACATACATACTTATACCATGATTGTGTTGGAAAAGGTGCAAGGTTTCATGCATGAATTTCAAAATTTTTTTGAAATATAACGCAACAGAATATATAAATTAGATAATTTAATCTATAAATATATGTAATCAAATTATTAAACCCTACAATTAAGATATATAACACGTCATATTACATTTATAAATCAAAAAATAAAAGATTTAGTATTGATCAAATCAATACCCTAGATCTGAAATAGTTTCAGATCTAAAACCTAGATCATATTTAGATAAAAGAAGAGATCAGATTTCTTACCTTCATGCAGGTCGAGAACTCCATGATTGATTTTTTTTATTATCTTTAGAGCCACACACGTATCCAGTCTCTACAGGTGATCCATACAAGGCCGTAACAAAATCGGAGGTTCGTCGAACGAAGATCCGCTCGAAGTGCTAGCTTCTTGTAGATCCCTCCGGATGGTTAATCTAAAAAATATTCTTCAGATCTCTTGAATATTTCAAGAGATGAAGAATATGAGGAAGAATAAGAGAGAAGTCAAACCTTTTGACCTCCCTAAAATCAAAATTAATATTTAATAGAAAAGGATCCTAAGAGAAGACAGATCTTCTCCTTCAGTACATCAATAATTGATATCCTGAAAACATCTCTATGCTAGGACTTGAGAAGACCTTCTTCACTTGATATTTTTTTAGTTTTTAGATTTTATGATATCTGATTTTCTCATAAAAAAATCTTATAATTTATGGAGAAGAAGAATTCTAAAAGAAATCTTAAGAAAAGACCTTCTTTTCTTCTTCTTCTTCCATCAGAACATGATCATATCATGTTCAAAATAAGATCACCATGCTCCAACTCTTTGGAGCATGAATTCACCATGCCATCCCACTTTCTCTTTCATATTTTTTATCATATAAAAAATATAAAATAAAGAGATATTAATATGAAAGGAAAAATAATAAGAGAAGATAATCTTCTCTCTTACCTTTCTCTCTACAAGACATCAACCTTTGATCTCTTGATTGAAGACTTTCCTCCAAGGATTTTGGCACCTCAAACTATCCATATAATCCTTTTTTCTCTCTCATATTTTTATCACATAAAAATACAAAAATAAAGAGAGAAAAAAATATGAAAGAAAATCAATAAGAGAAGACAATCTTCTCTCTTACCTTTCTTCTCTACAAGACATCAATTTTTGATCTCTTGTTAGAGGACTCTCCTCCAAGAATTTTGGTGCTTCAAACCTCTCAGGTCTTTCTCATTCTCCTCTAATAATTCTCTCAATTTTTCATGAATTTTTGACTCCTATATCATGGCATATGGGGCGGCCTCCTTTTATATGGCAGACTAGGTCATAAGACCTAGTCTAACTAGGAGTCCTTGGGGCGTCCAACTCTTGGATGCCCCCTATCTCATTTATTTCATGGATAGTATAAAAATAACCACAAAAGGGGCAACAAAAAAGAGGATAAACATGGGAAAAGTTGGCGCAAGAGAGGGAGGGAAGAGTCCTTGTGAAGAGGGACTCTTTCAAAAAAAGAAATAGGCTAAACCACTTTCCACAATAAACCAAATTAATTTTTATATTGAACCAGATCAAATCTAATTCAAATATCTAGAATAAGTGGTATGAGATTACTTCTCTTAGATGTAGAAATCATAAAAAAATTATCTGAAATTAGTTAGTAGGCATGGGCTTTGATTTTTTTAGGTGGCACAAGAGAAGATGGAATCCTAGTCTAACTAGGATTCTTATTTAGATTAGGTATACTTTGAACCTAATTTAAATTAATTATAACCTAATTAATAGTGATCCTAGTCCAACTAGGAGTTCAATTAAAATAGATTAAATCATATTTAATTTAAATCCTAACTTAATTAGGAATTAGGTGCATACAAGTCCTAGTCAAACAGGGACTTATTCTCCCTTGCAATTGGCTTATCCAATAAACCAATTAGACTTAATCTAATTAAATCTAAACTAATTCTAATTGAATTATATTCAATTAGACTTGATCTCAGCCCAATTGCTCAATCAGATTGAGCCAATTAGCAATCCAATTGCTAATGATTCTCCTGCAACACTTGCATTAGGTCAAACATCAATCACATTGATTGTTTAACCTTAGAACGATTCTCAATTGTTGATTAACCATCGATTAGATTATAACCTCTTATGTGTGTGACCCTATAGGTTCGAACCTAAGCTGGTAGCATAGGAATCAATTTCTGTACCATTCAAAGTAACCATCTGGCAATGGTTTCCGACGTCCAGATAGGTCGAATGTATGCAAAGCAACATTCTAAGAACCCTGACCCATGTTTATCGTATAATTTATCTTTTTGACTAATAATGCTCAAGACGACTTCGAGTATGTTGTCAATACTCATGTAAGTCATCTCTATTGTGTCTCAAAATTTTTTACAAATCTCGTGACTCCTCACGAGGATTACCCAGGCCTAGATTTTGCTAAATTGAAATACAGTGAGACATTCTCTTCCTGAAGTTAATCAGGAGTGGTCTATCTCATCTTGACTCACACACCGACTTCACAAGTACTTAACTGTACTCAGAAATTTTTCGAACCTATATTAAAAATACAGGCAGTCCGGCACCAAAGCACAGTGAGTTGCTTGCAAGTCACCGTGGTGATCTCAGGTTGGAGGGATACTTATACCCATTGGTCTTAGTTAACTACTCTTGACAGTAGAGTGTTATATTGGTCATGTTCAATGCAGATGTACTCCTACATCTCATCTGGATGCCATACCAGTGTCTCTACACCACTTGGTTACGAGGACAACCAACGCATATGGCATATAGCGACCTATACTTGATAAGTTATCATCCTTGTTAATAACTTATCATTTGATCGTGAACAATTTAAAAACCATCCGATAAATCTTCCTTTATCGATTGATTGTGGTTCTAAGGACTTCATCATAATTTAGGAGTTCATTTAAGGAAGATAGAATTTTTATGATGAATCTGCCAAATAACTATTATTATTAGATAATTCATATACTAATTCCAATCATCTACCACTTAGATGATAGGCTTTAGGACATATTTTTCAACAACTCTCACTTGTACTAAAGTCAATCAGAATAATATCAAATATCCTATCTTCCACTTGAGTTGTAGAACTTCCTAGTTCTGAGGCCTCAGTAAATGGGTCGGTCAAGTTCTTCCTTTTCATTGATCTTCCAAAGATCGATGTCACCCTGATCTAAAATCAAAAGTGATAGTAATACAAAGTATGCTGGTCCTTCGATTCTTTAGCTAGATTTATGGCTCCAGTGCTATGATAGGACTGGACCATCGATGGAGGGTGCCACTCCAAACCTGTTAATGAAGCTCAGTAATTACACAGCTTACATGGCAGTATCATATGCTACGATGTACTCTACATCACTAACTGAGTAGACTAAAGTATCCTGCTTGGAACCTTTTTAGCAGATTGCTCCTATAATTAGGGTATGATCCGATACTTTCTTGTTGTCATCTTGATCTGACTAAAATCGAAACATCCACATGTTTAAAGTTAGTATTTTCATATTTGAGTCACTGGATCTTAGTATTTCCCAAATGTTTAAGGATTGTCTATATAATCTTCCAGTGGTTCTTACTTAGATCAGACTGGTATCTGCTCACTACTATTAGTGAGCATACCATATCTGGTCTTGAACATGAAGAAATTAGATGACATCCAAACTTTTATTCCTTGTAATGTTGGAATGCCATTCCCGATTAAGAGAATCTCATCCACAGACAAACAAGGAATAACACTATAGAATATTTTACCCATTTATAAATATAGGGTACCTCTTTGTTCATAACAAAGACATATGTTCAAAATGTATGTTCTAACTTTGGGATAATAGCGAAACGAGCTTTATAGGTCTCCACCTTCCCGTCTGTGCTACTCTGATCTTTTTGAAAAATCCATTCACACCCAATGGATTTAATTCCTTCAGGTGAATCATCTAGTGTCCATACACTATTGATTTTTATGAACTTCAATTTAGATTTAATGGCTCCAAGCCACTTCTCAGAGTTAGACCACTGCATTGCGTTTACTTCAATGGGCTCCGAGTTTGATCTAATCAAATCCAGTTCTGTAGGTTTACCAGATTATGTCAGTTCATTTTCTAACAATCAAACTTTCAAGTTCAACTTGATAGGCATCAGTTTTTTCTTTAAGGAACTCTTTTCCTAAAGGAATGCCCTACTACTGATGAGCATCTTATGTTCTTCAGCATGATAGAATTAGTAACCCTTAAATATAAATCAAGTTTATCTGTATGCAAACCTTTGACATAGGCCGATCAACTCCAAATCCAAAGGTGAGAGAGTCTAGGTCTATACCCGATCCATATCTCATATGGAATCTGCACAACAGACTTACTCAGTATATTTTCAGAGTAAAACAAGTAATCACACAAGAGTACAATCCTGAAACAGGTAGATTAGTGAACCCTATCGTGGATTGAATCATGTCTAACAAAGTTCAACTTCTCCTTTCAGATACATTGTGTTCTGAAAAAGAATCCACTGAGAGAGAATCCAATTCTCTCCTAGATATGTCATCCTTTTCATCATTTGAATCATTTGAATATTTCAAATGATTTGGCCAGATGCACCCATGCCCAGATAGGTCGTCTGTAATGAAATATTAATATCTTCCTCTGGCACTTAAGTTCACAGGTTTACATACATCACTATATTTGAGACTTAGAACTTTATCAGCTCCTTCACCTTTTTCATTAAAAGGTGACTTTGTCATCTTTCCAAGAAGATAAGACTCACAGGCCATCAATGATTCACAATCATTGATGTCGAGGTTTTTCTCTCAAGCTAACCCGTTTATCCTGTTCTTGTCAAGATGACTAAGCCTATAATGCTAAAGATAGACATTCATGACATTATCTAACTTGGGTGTGTACATTACACTTAACAGCTATGTAAATATTATTTTCTTATTATCCATGTATTATTGTAATATTATTCATAATAATACCACAATAATCTTCCTTCATGAATGATGATCATGTTTAGCCAAAAGACCAACAAAGATTATAAACAATGGATAATAGTAACAATCACTTTAAATGATAATATTTGAAAATAAGCTCTACAATTCCAAAGTTAGGATTGGAATAAGACTTTCCTCCCTAACATTCAAGAATTTCTCACCATTTTCAAATATTCCACTTACTTGTAGTCCTAGCAATAAATTGCATAAAACCATCGATATCTAATACTTAGGTAGTGGAATTACATAGAGAAACTTTAAGGTGTTATCATATAACATCCTTGATGAGCAACCCTTGCTCCTTTCTCTTGTTCAGCCTATTATGGTCAAGGGAAGCAAGACAATTCTTCTTCCTATGACCCTGTGCTTATGCCTGATTTGGATCAATTTTGGACTAATTATTTTGACTGGACTAAGAAGCCCCAATACGAATCCATTTGTACTGCTGAACTAAATTCAACTTTCGATACTAATTAACGAAGTTGGGTCCCATAAGTCATCACTGTCTAACAGTGATTGGAGCAATTAAGCTTTAGCCTTATTTTGAGAAAAGAGAACAATGACCTAATGTATATGAATTATTTTAAGCCTAGAGACTTGGATTTTAGTCTCAAGATTCTCTCACTATTTTATTCAAATTGGTAGCCTCTACCTCCAATTCAAAAAATTACTTTAATTTCTTAGTAGGTACTAGAATCCACATAGACTACACACAAGCCCGACTTTGGTCGGCCAACCCATGTGCATCTACAGGTAGGTTCATTAACCAATTTTTTTCCAAACAACTTCTAATAATTTAATTTTGCCCCAGAAACCTAATCAGTAGGCTTTGGCCTCCATTATAAAGATTCGGTTAGGTCCAACCATTAATATGACCATACTTGTGCATCTAACCAACAAATGATTAAGTCCAACTTTGGTTGGCTAACCTAACCATCATTAGAGAGACACATCAAGTCGTCATATGATGAGTGATAATTCTATTAGTCAACAAGCACCAGGCCTTTGGGTCTGCAATGATTATTGAGTTAATGGACTCATTATCAAACACCTTAATGGGAGGCTATGACTCAGTTATCTCCATAACTTTATCATTTTAAGGACTTAATAATTTTAGAAGATTTAAAATTATCAGTGATTTAAGGATAGAAAAGACATGGACCAATTCGCTTCCACTGACTTCATCAAGTCAAGTCCTCCCACTGACTTCTCAAGTCATTAACAAGGATTAGGATCAAATTTGGTCCATAGTCACCTAGATCAGTCTTACTGAATGAAATCAGACTCTCTGATTTTCTATGTGACATGGATTAGCATGAATCAATGAGCAACCTAATCAAGACCTGATTAACCATATTGGCCAGGTAAGTATAATCGATGGGAGGGTCTGCCAATACTTGCCTTAGACACCATAAGAAATAGCCAGGTAAGCATGCTCCCAATTAAAAACTATCGATCAAGTTTACCTTAGATACCAACTGGTTTATCAGTTTTGATTTGGTCTGCCTAAAGATTCGGACTCAGTCGCTGAGCCACGATCAGTGTCCATTTGTTAGATATATGGACTTTGATCAACTACAACTATTGAAGTGATCTATAGAAATGACTTAATCTTAATTAACTTTTAATTAGGTTTGATCAATTTTTTAACATAGTCCATATTTAATCTAACCCTAGGTCTCACCCAGTTAATGATCCAATAAAGCTAACCCATTACCCTTTAACCCATGTTTTATGAAATTATCTTAGGATCTTTAAATCACAAACCTAGATCTTAAACAATCACTTAATTCTTTTAATTAAGTTCATGGTTGAGGGTTGGGGTTCGGTATTTTAAAAAATATTTTCAACTTTTGAAAGGTTTAATACAATCTAGTGTTGTTTCACTAAATAGGTCGACTCATTTCAAAAATGGATCAGCTTATTTTACTAACAAATACTAACAATTAAAATTAGTTAAAAATATAATTTAGTAAACTTTTCAGTCGAGCTGGCATGCTGGTCGAGCTGGCCCGATCAGCAAATAGAACCTTCGCAAGATCCTGTTCTAGGCTGATTTTAATCTATGTACATTACATAAAATTTTATGAAATGAAAAGATTTAATCTAAAATATTCATGACAAGATTTATTTAAACTCTTTTAAATTTTCTAGATCGCAACGTACAGGACAACCTTTGCACTGTAAGGGATAAACCTTACAGCAGGACAACCTACAGTCCGTACGTTCATTATTTTATTTTTTAAATTTATTTTAATATAATTATGAATATGTTATAAAAGAATCTAGATGCTCTGATACCACTGTTGGAAAAGGTGCAGGGTTTAATGCATGAATTTCAAAACTTTTTTGAAATATAACGCAGTAAAATATGTAAATTAAATAATTTAATCTATAAATGTATGTAATCAAATTACTAAACCTATAATTAGGATCTATAATATGTCATATTGCATTTATAAATTAAAAATAAAAGATTTGATATTGATCAAATCAATACCCTAGATCTGAAACAGTTTCAGATCTAAAACCTAGATCATATCTAGATAAAAGACGAGATCAGATCTCTTACCTTCATGTGGGTTGAGAACTCCATGATTGATTTTTTTATTGTCTTTAGAGCCACACATGTATCTGGCCTCTACAGGTGATCCACACAAGCTATAATAAAATGGAGGTTCGTCGAATGAAGATCCGCTCGAAGTGCTAGCTTCTTGCAGATCCCTCCGGATGGTTAATCTAAAAAATATTTTTTGATCTCTTAGACATTCAAGAGATGAAGAATATGAGGAGGAATAAGGAAGAAATCAAATTTTTTGACCTCCCTAAAATCAAAATTAATATATAATAGAAAAGGATCCTAAGAGAAGACAGATCTTCTCCTTCAGTACATCAACAATTGATATCCTGAAAACATCTCTATGCTAGGACTTGAGAAGACCTTCTTCACTTGATATTTTTTTAGTTTCTAGATCTTATGATATCTGATTTTTTTCATGAAAAAATCTTATGATTTATGGAGAAGAAGGGTTCTAAAAGAAACCTTAAGAAAAGACCTTATTTTCTTCTTCTTCTTCCATCAGAACATGATCATATCATGTCCAAAATATGATCACCATGCTCCAACTCTTTGGAGCATGAATTCACCATGCCATTCCACTTTCTCTTTTAAATTTTTTATCATATAAAAAATATAAAACAAAGAGATATTAATATGAAAGGAAAAATAATAAGAGAAGACAATCTTCTCTCTTACCTTTCTCTCTACAAGACATCAACCTTTGATCTCTTGATTGAAGACTTTCCTCTAAGGATTTTGGCACCTCAAACCACCCATGTAATCCTTTTTTTCTATAATATTTTTATCACATAAAAATATAAAAACAAAGAGAGAAAAAAATATGAAAGAAAACTAATAAGAGAAGACAATCTTCTCTCTTACCTTTCTTCTCTACAAGATATCAACTTTTGATCTCTTGTTAGAGGACTCTCCTCCATATATTTTGGTGCCTCAAACTCCCTGGTCTTTCTTGTTCTCCTCTGATAATTCTCTTAATTTTTCATGAATTTTTGACTCCTATATCATGGCATATGGGGCAGCCTCGTTTTATATGGCAGACTAGGTCATAAGACCTAGTCTAACAAGGAGGCCTTGGGGCATCCAACTCTTGGATGCCCCCTATCTCATTTATTTTATGGATAGCATAAAATAACCACAAAAGGGGCAACAAAAAAGAGGATAAACATGGGGGAAGTTGGTGCAAGAGAGGGAGGGAAGAGTCCTTGTGAATAGGGACTCTTTCAAAAAAAGAAATAGGCTAAACCACTTTCCACAATGAACCAAATTAATTTTTATATTGAATCAGATCAAATCTGATTCAAATCTTAGAATAAGTGGTGTGAGATTATATCCCTTAGATATAAAAATCATAGAAAAATTATCTGGAATTAATTAGTGGGCGTGGGCTTTGATTTTTTTAGATGGCGCAAGAGAAGATGGAATCCTAGTCTAACTAGGATTCTTATTTAGATTAGGTCAAATACTTTGAACCCAATTTAAATTAATTATAATCTAATTAATGGTGATCCTAGTCTAACTAAGAGTTCAATTAAATCAGATTAAATCATATTTAATTTAAATCCTAACTTAATTAGGAATTAGATGCATACAAGTCCTAGTCGAACAGGGACTTGTTCTCTCTTGCAACTGACTTATCCAATAAATCAATTTGACTTAATCCAATTAAATCCAAACTAATTCTAATTGAATCATATTCAATTAGACTTGATCTCAGCCTAATTGCTCAATCAGATTGAGCCAATTAGCAATCCAATTGCTAATGATTCTCCTGCAATACTTGCATTAGGTCAAACATCAATCACATTGATTGTTTAACCTTAAAATGATTCTCAATCATCGATTAACCATTTGATTAGATTATAACCTCTTATGTGTATGATCTTATAGGTTCAAACCTAAGCTGATAGTATAGAACTAATTTTTATACCAGTCGAAGTAACTATCTAGCAATGGTTTCCGACGTCCAGATAGGTCGAATGTATGCAAAGCAACATTCTAAGAACCCTGACCCATAGTTACGTATAATTTATCTTTTTGACCAATAATACTCAAGATGACTTTGAGTATGCTGTCAACACTCATGTAAGTCATCTCTATTGTGCCTCAAAATTTTTTGCAAATCCCGTGACTCCTCATGAGGGTTACCCAGGCCTAGGTTTTGCTAAATTGAAACATAGTGAGACATTCTCTTCCTGAAGTTAATCAAGAGTGGTCAATCCCATCTTGACTCACACACCGACTTCACAAGTACTTGACTGTATCCAAAAATCTTTCGAACCTATATTAAAAATACAGGCAGTCCGGCACCAAAGCACAGTGAGTTGCTTGCAAGTCACCGTGGTGATCTCAGGTTGGAGAGACACTTATACCTATTGGTCTTAGTTAACTACTCTTGATAGTAGAGTGTTACATTGATCACGTTCAATGCAGATGTACTCCTACATCTCACCTGGATGCCATACCAGTGTCTCCACACCATTTGGTTATGAGAACTACCAACGCATATGGCATACAGCAACCTATATTTGATAAGTTATCGTCCTTGTTAATAACTTATCATTTGATCATGAACAATTTAAAAACCATCCGATAAATCCTCCTTTATCGATTGATTGTGGTTCTAAGGACTTCATCATAATTTAGGAGTTCATTTAAGGAAGATAGAACTTTTATGATGAACCTGCCAAGTAACTATTATTATTAGATAATTCATATATTAATTTCAATCATCTACCACTTAGATGATAGGCTTTAAGACATATTTTCAACAGATTGCTCATCAGTAAAGGTGATGAAGTAGTAATAACATCCTAATTTGGCTCATCAAATAGGCCATGTACATCGTATGTATACTAAGATAAGTATCTCAGTGGTCCTATTCCTTTAACCAACAAAGGATAGCTTGGTCATTAATTCTCAAAGAGATAATTTGCAGACTAGATATGACTTAGCAGTCAATGAGCCCAAATGCCCATTTTCTTTAGTCAGTAAATTATTTCTTCTCATACATGACCTAGCCAAAAGAACCATCTATATACTTCAGGTTATTTGGTTCTGAATTTCTCAGATCCAATGGTATTTACTAATTTGTTCAAATAATTTTTTACAAATGCATCACCATGCAAATTATAAAGAATTAAATCTAAACGATAATCACAAGATTAGGTGTCCACGACCTCAGTAAAATTTTTTACACCATTGCTGACTCAAAAGAGTCACTTCACCTTCTCTCAGTCCTCTTCCTTTCTTAGACCTTATATTAAAGTATGTAATATGCACTAGAGTCTAATGAAAAAGAAAAAATTGTAAGATCAATTTTGAGCAATTCGATATACCTTCCAAAAGTATGTCAATGTTTCTTTAGGTTCTCCAAGTATGTACCTCTGAACCTTTCAAGGTCCTTCAGTTACCAGTATATTGACTAATTCAGTTAAGGTGCTATAATATCTATTCATATAATAGTTTTATAAACTATCCGTATGAATCAAGATTGTAGGATCAAATCTATTAGTAATTTTTTATGCATAGTCATGTTGAGCTTTTCAAGCTCTTCAATGTCCTTAATCATCGATCATGGACAAACTATCCATCACGCATCTCATGCATTGTGTGACTCTGATTATCTCATAACTATTATAGATGAATCAGTATGTCATTGGCAGTCTACATGTCCTTATGCATATATTGAATTTCATCAACTATGAAGTCCAATTTATAGCACCTAACCTAATTGTCAATGTCCAACCATTTGTCAAGTATAGCTCATTAATTATGGATTGGACAAGCTGATGATATTGGATTAACCTGATCAAAAATCATGATTTAATTTCTAAAAGCTAAGATCTATTCTTAGATTTTTGAGCCAGAATATATAATTGATTTTGGTTAAGTGGTTGATATCTAAGATTCGAGCTAGAGAATTGGAAGCTGAAGAATTGATCATAGAGAATAAAGATTTAATTAGATGATTGTACTTGTAATAGTTTATTCTAGAGATTTTAAAAATATATAAAAGACTCCCACTAACTTTTGAGTCTCTCACACTCCTCGAGTGGAGAAATAGAAATCCTAATGTGATAAGTGGTTCTAGTGGGTGCTACGGTCCCATCGATATATGATACCTCACCTAACAATTATTGATGACACATATACCAATGCATGGATAACTCTTTATCCAGATGCTTCTTCAAGCATGTTGCAGTGACTTGATCTCTAAGTCTTGTGGCCTCACCTCATAGTTATTGATATATTTTTTAGTTAAGTTCGATCCACCATTCACCAGCAAGTGTAAAGTCATCATTGAGTTTCTCACCTAACAGTTATTGGGCCCTACCACACCTTTACCTCGGGGCATCTAATACCAATAGAGTGGTTGTGCCTTCTCGATGCAATCGAACCACTGTAACCAACTAAGAACGATCAACGTCGGAAAAAGCATCCACATCTCTACAACGGTGGAAGACTAGCAGACTTAATATTTTGTGAGGAGATTTGAGTTCAGATCTCTTCTAATTAGTCACATATATCTAATGTAATGACTAATATAGTTTGGCTCAGTACATTTCATGTCTGACCAACCAAGTCGGTATGGATGAACTCGGATCAACAAGTAACCTAATACAAAATATAATCTTCCAAGATGGCGAGGTAAGTGAAGATGAGTGGGGGTCCCCCTGTTGCTTTCCTTAAACACCAACAAATTGGCTAGGTCGAACAATAGAACCAATTAAATAGCCACCATCTAATACTTGCCTTAGACACCAAATTGGTTGATTAGAATTAATTAGGTTAACCTATAGACCTGGGCTCGAACTACTGAGCCAAATTCGGTCTTGACTTAATCAATTCATATCATATATGAATTAATTTAATCAATTACAACTAAATTCAATTTTGAGCCCTTTGATCTAATCCTAACAATTTTTGATTAGGTTTGATCAACTGCTCAAAATCAAAAAAAATTCTAACCTGATCTAATCAATGACCCTAGTTGTAGTTTAGTCTCTAGACCTAATTTGTTCAACCCATACCCGAAGCTCATGTTTTATGCATTAAAATTTAAATCTTAAATTCATAATTTTAGATCTTATAATTTTAAATCTTAATTCTCAATTAAGTGCATGATATACATAGATTTAAGTTTAGATCTCGAAATAATTTTTAATCTAAACCATTTATATTATATCCATACCATATGATTGTTTACAGAATCGAGTCGACTCGTCTTGGTACATGAATTGACTTATCATAGTGAGTCGGCATAACACTGAGACAAACAGAAATCGTAGACCTAGCCTGCATAATTGAGTCAGCTCATTAGCAAATGAGCTGACCTACCAGGGTCTCGAGTCGACTTCAACAAATAAAGTCAACTTACCAAGCACTCGAGTCGATCCAATTGAGAATTGAGTCAACTCTATAGGCATACTAGTCATAATTTCATATTTTCATGCAAACAAAGTCTAGGACTTTGGATCTAGAGTTTTGCATAAATTAAGTTTTAGATCGTGTGTCAAATAATATATCAAATATAATATTTTAGCGATCTAAAACACATAAAATATATGCATAATCTGATTTAAATCCAAAACATATATCATATATAATTTTTTTTCATTGTTCATCTTTTTGGAAAATATCATAGTCGGTACCCCTACGTCTCATAAGAGAAAACCCATCGAATAGACAAGAGAAGGACTTTAATCCTTCATCATCTTATGACTGGATGGCCATGGTGATTATCCCAATTTATTATTAATCTACTAAGAATTTAATCTAACATACTGCATATATAATCAATTAAAAATCAGATCAATTATCTTTCACATGTCAAACATATGAACAATAACTTTGAATCTATGCATATAATAAAAATTTCAGCAATCATACTAGATCCAAATTAAATCTTAATCAATATATTCAGATCTAAAACTAATTTCAGATCTAATAACTCATGATTTATTTTATATTTAAAATAATTTTAAATTTAAAATAATTCTGTAATCATATTACAGTATGTAGAAAATTTAGATCTAATCTTAATCGATGTTCTACATCGTTATAAGACAATCGTTCAGCATAACAAGATTATGTCAAGACAACCTTATTTCAGAATGAGTGGATCATCAAACTAATCTTCAATCTGATTTCTACAAATCAAATTTCAGATCAAAGGGATTTTCATGTTCGTATCAGAACCTATGCTTTGATATCACTATTAGAAAATCACTACAGTTTCGTACGTGTAGTTCAATTTTTTTTTTAAATATAAATATAATGAAAATAAATAAATTAAAATATTTTAATTTATTTATGTATCAGATTTGATCTAAAAATCATAGCAAGGATCTTGACACGAACAAGCAACCATGATCTGAAATCTGAAAAGAAAAACAATCGTTAGAAAAATAAATTGGAGATCAGATTTTCATACCTTTGGATCTGCAGATGTCAGGGGTTCTGATCGTAGCCATGTATGTGCCCGACCTCTACTGATATCTACACAGAGATACCTAATCAGAGCATCGAGATCACTATGTGCTAGCACTTTGCAGATCTCGCTCTCATCTTTGGATCTAGATCTCTTCTTCTAAATCTTGAAGAAGGAGATCGCTGCGTGAACTCTTTCACGCAGATCTGACGGGATCTGAACCAGATCACCATGAAGAGAAGGATTTTTCTTCTCTTCTTCTCTCTCTTTTCTCTTCTTAGATCTAATCTCTATCAGATATGAGTGTGGTCATGAAGGAAGAAGGAGGAGAAGCCATTGGAAGGAAGTTGTGATGTCCTAAAGAAGTCGGCACTTCTTTCTCACGCAAAACATCATGCCACACTTTAATTTTATCATACAAAAACCTTCTTATCCATGCACAACCTCTTTCTAATGCCCAAGAGATCTAATCTCTTTAAATCTAAGGCATTCAAATCCAAATCAAGGGATAGATAGGCGTGGAGATAAAGTTATGCGGCAAGAGAAGGAACTCCCTTCCCTTTAGTGCATGTCCAAACTTTTCTAATTTTTTTATCACACAAAAATTCCTTACACACCCCAATCAAATAAATTTTATCCTATTTTGAATCATATTCAAATAGAAAAAAATCTAAAAGAAAATAAATTTCAGATAAGGTGGGGCACCAACCTTTCACGCACATAAGAAGAGAAGCACTAGAAAAACATCCCCTCTCTTCCCTTCTTGATGTGATTTCTAGAGAGAGAGTCTTAAGGAACCTAGGCTCTCTGAGTCATGATTCTTCTGATTCAAATTGGATCTCAATTATATTCAAATCGAGTCCAAATGAGTCAAATTCGAAGGGCTGTCAAGCCTGATCCAATTAAGCTTGAAATCCAAATCTGATTTGGATAATTAAATTTAATTAATATTAAATTTAATTTAATTTAATTTAATTTAATTTAAATTAATTAAAACTTAATTCATAATTTAATCAGCTCTAAAAAATTATAACATTTATAATTAAGTCCCTGCGTTAATAATTAGCAGCTGTCAAAACTGTAACGATTACAAATTAGTAGTTTCTAAAATTTAAACTATCAATCTGATTAATAATTTGAATATGATCCAAGTCATTGATCAGGTCATACTCTTTTTGTATGTGACCCTCAGGTTTTATTCTGTTGGTAGTGAGACATACCGTGATCTTTATCACAGTATCATCGAAATTCTTTTCGATGGGCTGAAACGATTCCAACTCACCTCAACAAAGATCATTGATCTGAAAATAATCTTAGTAAGTTTTTATGATCCACTATAACATCTAGCAACATATAGTGGTAATCCAGTAGAATAGAGAAGATGAACTCTAGATGCAGTTATCGTGTGATACAATCCCTCTATCGTGAGTCCCGATTAGATGGAGGTTTTGGAGAACTCATCAAATCCCATCGTCAGTCATATACTAGATTGGCTCGATTTGAGTTCATTTGTAATTCCGTGAAAATATTTTTTAGTATTCACACTTACGTTGATCTGAGATTTTTTGAACTCAATCTTACGAATCATATAGAACTTCTCTTTTTCTACCAAGATCGATAGATTTCATCTTGGTGTATCCTACTCCAAATAGCAAATCTGAATCTAAAATAGCCAATATACATAGCAAGGACCCAAATGGCTAAGACTAAAAGAACGTGCAGTCAAACTAAGTAGCCTCACTGTGAACAGCCAATACACCATAGGTCAAAGAACAGTCACACCACTACAGTATCAAAAAAATTATTGACGAGTGAGTAGACATCCAAGTAGTTTCTTATATTGGTCACGCTCAATACAAGTTATTCTTTAACAACCATCTGCACTCTCACCCTAGCATCTTTAACCGCAGACTCGAGACTATCTGTTTAAAGGGAGGTGATTCGTGCAACGATCTTGAATAGATTGATCATTGTCCTCTATGACGATCCTTCGATCGGGAGTATTTAAAAATTAACCACTAATGATGTATATTTCAAATTTTTAACACTTTGAGAATATACAAAACATCTTTATTAATTTTTAAGATAAATCATGGACACATATGACATGATTGGTTATAAAGACTGCTCATCAAGTACAAACATGTCCTAGAAAAAGGTATGTGTCAGCCAAGATTGACTTTTACGACACACATCTAATAGTTCTCACCTTTTCATCAGTCGAAATTTTCATTGGCTCAGCTCATTTAAAAATGAGGGGCCTTCGAGCATCCTTATAGGTTAGCCCTCATTTTTTGACCGTCGAGGTCTTCAATTTGTACAACTTGGATCGGCAAGCCTTGAGGGTCCCTATAGATTAGCCCCCGAAGATTTTTTTTAGGTTAGCCTTTGCTTCTCGTACAACTAAAATTTCTATCACTTCAGCTTGTTTAAGAACAAGGAGCCTCTGAGGGTCCTTCAAGTTAGCCTTACTTTTTGGTCACCAAGATCTTTAGCTTGCATAGCTTACATCTGTGGGCTCCAAGAGTCCTTCATGGTTAGCTCTCGCTTCTCATATGATCAAGATTTTCTTTTTTATATGTCATAGAATGAGCGGCATTTTTACTCCTTTTGTCTTTACTCGAGTGGTATTTTTTTCCTGCTCATCGTGGGATGAGCGGTATTTTTGCTCTACTTATCTCTACTTGAGTGACATTTTTACTCTACTCATCTTGGGTGAGTGGTATTTTTGCTCTACTCATCTTGACTTGAGCAGTATTTTTGTTCTGCTCATCTTGAGATGAGTGACATTTTTGCTCTGCTCGTTTCTACTCAAACGCATTTTTGCTTACTTGTCTTGGGACGAGTGGTATTTTTGCTTTGCTTATCTTGGCTTGAGCGATATTTTTCTCTACTCATCTTGGGATGAGCGATATTTTTGTTCTACTTATCTTTGCTTGAGTAGCATTTTTGCTCTGCTCGTCTTAGGTTGAGCGACATTTTTGCCCAGCTCATCTTGGCTTGAGCGGTATTTTTGCTCTACTTGTCTTGGGTTAAGCTGTATTTTTGCTTTACTAGTCTTTACTCGAGCAGCATTTTCACTCTGCTCATCTTAGGATGACTTTGGGTGGATTGATTTTTACTTTGGATTGACTTGATATTGACTTTGGATTTGTTTGATCTTCACCTCAGATGGGTTTGATCTTTGCTTCAGATCGATTTGATGTTGACTTCGAATTTGTTTGATCTTCACCTCATATGGGATTGATCTTAACCTCGGATCATCCTTGATCTTAACTTCGGATTGGCTTTGTCCTTTACTTCAGATCAGCCTTAATCTTGACTTTGAATGACCTTAATCTTGACTTTGAATCAACCTTATCCTTCACTTTGAATTGGCTTTGTCCTTTACTTTGGATCGATCTTGATCTTGACTTCAAATCGGCCTTGATCATCACTTCAGATCAGTCTTGATCTTTACTTTGGATCAACCTTGATCTTGATTTCAGATCGGTCTTATCCTTCACTTCGGATTGGCTTCTTGATCTTGACTTTGGATCGACTTTGATCTTGACTTTGGATTGGCCTTGATCTTGACTTCGGATCAGCCTTGATCTTCACTTTGGATAAGTTTGATCTTTACCTCATATTAGCCTTGATCTTTACCTTGGATCGGCCTTGATTTTCACTTCAGATTGGCCTTGATTTTTACTTCAGATTGGCTTTGATGTTTACCTTAGATTGGCTGGATTTTTACTTTGGATTAGCCTGATTTTCACTTTAGATTGGTCTTGATTTTTGCCATGGATTGGCTTAATTTTTACTTCAGATTGGCCTTGATTTTCACTTTGGATTGCCTTAATTTTACTTTCGATTGGTCTTGATTTTTACCTTGGATTAGCTTGATTTTCACTTTGGATTGCCTTGATTTTTACTTCAAATTAGTCTTGATTTTCATTTTAGATTGGCCTTGATTTTTATCTTAGATTGACTTGATTTTCACTTGGGATTGGCCTGATGTTCACTTCAGATTGACCTTGATTTTCACTTTAGATTGACCTGACTTTTACTTTAGATTGGCCTTGATTTTTACCTCAGATTGGCTTGATTTTCACTTTAGATTGGCTTGATTTTCACTTCAGATTGATCTGGATTTTCACTTTGGATTGGCCTTGTGATGTTCTTAGCCTTCTTATGACCTATGGACCTACAAGAAGGAAAAAAAATAGAATGATGGATGAGGGCTTATGAGCTTCTTACCATGAGAGCTTTGAATTATGAGAGTCTCTCTCTCTTAAGGTCTGTTCTCTTAAAATGTCTTTGATTTTCTTTAGATAGATGAGAAATATGGATTGTTGAAAATTATATCCCAAAGTCAATCGTCAATTTGTTGACAGTTGAACTCATTATTGTAGTTGTATATGAATTGTTAAATAATAAATATTATTTAATTTTTTTATTATTTATGTATTTCTTTTCTGAACTTCTATGATTGTGATGAAGTTCTTAGGACTATTTGAATCGATATAAGAGGATATATCATTTAGTCCTTAAACCTCATTCACAACCAAATGATATGCTATTATTAGGATGATAGCTATATCAAGTGTAGATCATTGTGTGCTAGAGCATTAGTTGTCCTCTTAATCAAGAGTGTGGAGATACTGATATGGCATACAAGTGAGACGTAGGTGTACATCTCACTGAATATGACCTACTGCAGAGCATTCTGCTGTCAAGAGTAGCTCATGAAGCATACGGGTATAAGTGTCCCTCCGATCTGAGATCATCATAGTGACTTATAAGCAACTCACTGTGCTTTGGTGCCAGACTATCTAATTTTAGTTCAGCAATAAAAAATTTTTGGGCACAGTCAAGTACCTGCAAAGTCGGTGTGTGAGTCAAGTTGGAATTGATCCCCCGACTATATGGCGGGTCATGGATGAATCATCAAATCTCATCATCATGTTGGATGTATGCCCTAGAAGCCAATCTTAGCTGACACATATCATATTTCTAAGACATATTTTTATACTTATTGGATATTTATATTACCATTCATGTTATGTGTCCATGAATCATCCAAGGGATTAACAAGATGATAACACATATTCTCAAAGAGTTGAGAATTTGAGATATGTATCATTGATGTTTAATTTCTAAATTACTTCTGATCATAGAATCATCATGGAGATGATGATTGATCCAGATAGATCAGTGCACGGATCGCTTCCTTCAGACAGATGGATTTCGAGTATGCAGTGTAGTGATACTGGAACGAGAGTGCAGGTGATTGTTAGAGAACAACTAGCATTGAGCATGACCAATACAAGAAGTCATATGAATGTCTGCTCACTCGTTAGTGATTTTCTTAATGCTGTAGTTGTATGCTGGAGTTTGACTATACATAAACATGGGTCTCAATAAGCCCTTGTAATGGATGTTGATGATAGTTGATCCACTGTAAGAGTAAAAAGTATATCTAGATAGAATCTATCGATCTTAGCAGAAGAGAGTAGTCCTATAGATTTAAGAAGCTGAGTCATTAAGTCTATGACTATAGTAGTATGATTAATGAAAAAGAATTTCTATGAGAATCACACATAGACTCAAGCTGATTGAGTCTATCATATGATTGATGATAAAGTTTGACGATTCATCCTTGACCCGTCATCTAGTTAGAACTCACGATAGAGGGACTGTGTCATATGTTAACTGTATCTAGAGGTTCATCACTTTTTATTCTGCTAGATTGTCACTACGTACTGCTAGGTGTCATTGGTGGATTGTAAGACTCACGAGCATTATCTTGATGATCGATGATCCTTGGTGGACAGAGTTGGAACGGCTCCAACCCATTAAAAAAATTTTTAATGATATTGTGATAGGGATCACAATATATCTCACTATTAGACATAATAGAACCTATGAGATCACACATAAAGAGATTTTTGACTGATCAGATGGTTGAATTATGATTATAATCATGAAAAGATTTAATTATCAATTTGATTGATGATTAATCTAATATAAAAGTTGTATTAATAACTCGCTAAAGAGTTAGTGAGTTATAGGATGATTAATAAGTAATTAGATTGCTAATTGGCTAATTTGATTGAGCTATGGGGTTTGCATCAAATCTAATTAAATTAGATTTAATTTGACTTGACATGGATTTGATTCGACCAAATCTGATTGGGTTATGAGATAACCAAATTATATAGGAGAATAATTTCTAATTGAATTAGGATTTGGATTTGACTTAATTCTTAATTAGACTAAGATCTAAATAAGAATGTTTGAATTTTTATTTGAACTAAAAATTTTTATTTTTATGGATGCATCAAATCCTAATTGGATTAGGATTAAATTGAGTTTGACTCAAGCACCAAGAGAGAGTCCAAAAGGACTAGGACTCCTCTAATTAGGTGACATCTAATTTAAATAGTTTGGGCTCCAAATCAGATTTAAATTTTTATCTATTTGGGTCTAATCAATTTCTTATATGATGCAAATTAGTTAGAGTTTAAATTGATTTAAATCAGCCACCTAAAGGAGAGTCCCATGAAGACTAAATTTCTCTTTCTCCATGCTTCATAAGAAGCCCACGCCCACTTGATTTTGGATGCCAAAAATTTTCCACTCTCCTCCTTTTTGCTTGAGGTCTTTTGCATGAGATATATCATGCCCAAGAGAGTTTTTTTGTGGGAAATAATGGGTGCAAAAGACTTGGTATGGGGTGGCAATAAAACTAGAGTCCTAAAAGGATTGGACTTCCTACCCAACTCCTTATCCCCTCTCCTATTTAAACATGAGATTGATATGGGGCCAAACCAATCTGATGATGATTAGCTTTGGATGCCAAAAGGATGAGGAGGCATGCATCAAAAATAGAGGAGAAGAGAGGCATGGGATGATGCTTGATGGCATGAGGTTTGCTTGATCCTATCTCTTCTTTCTTACTAACAACCAAAGGTTGGTTGTTTGGACATCCTCTTCCCTCTCTTTTATCCATATTTAGATATGAGTTTCTCTCTTCTCTTTGTCCAAAAGTTGGACAAAATTTTACATCTCTAGTGTAGAGATTTGATGCATAGATTTTAGGAAGAAAAGAGAAGAAAGGGTTCTTCTCTTGATCTCTAGTGTAGAGATCAACATCCTCCTACTTCTTCTTCTTCGCTAAGAGTATCTTGAGAGAAAAAAAAAATTTCAACCATCAAGATACGATCTCTACAAGAGAGCTAGCACTCTAGTGAGATTAAAATACTTCTAAACAGATCAGAGTCTCCTATGGATATCCTAGAGGTCGGACGCTTGTGCGGTTTTAAGGGATCTTCGAAAGATATCCATGATCATCAGTTCATGGTGAAGATTGATCCATGTTAAGATTTATTCTTATTTATTTTTTTTATTTAATTTCTATATCTGAATCCTATCTCACATATGATGATCTTGTTTATAATTTTAAGATTTGATCTTATGCATGCTTAGATTAAATTAGATTTAATCTAAAATTTTAAATTTTGCTCCATACTCATTTTGAAAATTTTTTTGCATACATGAAACTGTAAAACTCCAACAGTGATATCAGAGCCACGTCATATGTATGAGATTAAGATTTAGATTTAAAATCTATAGAGAAAAATTTCAGATCTAAAAGGTTTTAATATCGTTCTAATATAAGGTTATCTGGTATAACTTGTTATGCGAAATGATTATCCTAAATTGATGTTAAAATTTTTATTTAAATAAAATTTTAGATCTAATTTTTATAGCATATATGTGATATATATTTTGTTGATGAGATCTGAAAAGAGTTTTGAGATCTATTTTGATTCGTATATATGATATGTGAAAGCATGTTTAGGGCTGAAATTTATTTCTATGACTTGAACTTATTCATGTATATAATATATTTTATATGGATGATTTGAAATTATTTTGAGATCAAAATATACTCTTCATGCAAAAAATTTAGATCTAAAATTTAGATTTAAGATCTGAAATTAGTATTTGTGCATGAGGATTGGTTATGGGTAGATCAAATTAGATCATGTAATTGGATTACATTTAGATTTTTGATTTGATCATATTGGGTCCAAATCGATTTAGCATTTGATCAAATCGAGTCAAGTGTTGATTAGGATGAGATCAATAGAGATTAAGATCATACAATTATTGTTATCGGATTGATTAACACTCATATGTAGAATTGATTAACCTAAGGACCTAATTCAGCTCTATGGCTCGAATCTGATTCACCTAAGCCAACCTATTCGGACCAACTAACCAATTGGTGTCTAAGACAAGTAATTGAAAGGTGATTATTTAATTGGTTTCGTTTGCTGACCTGATCAATTTATTATTGTCTAAGAAAAGCAACGGAGGGATCCTCACCAATATCTGCTTACTTGGCCAATTTGAAAGATTGAGTCTCAAATATGGTTGCTTGGTGTTTTGATTTAGCCCATGCCAATTAGATCAGTCATGTGATGGCTGACTAGATGAGACTTAAATGCAAATCTCTTCATAAATATTAAGTTCAATAGTTTTCCACCATTGTAAATGTGCGGACGTGCTAATGACGTTGATTGTTTTCGACTGATTGCAGTGGTTCAGTTGCATTGAGAACATACAACCACTCTATTAGCAAAGAGTTACTCCAAGATAAAGATAGGTTGGGCCCAATAACTGTTAGGTGAGGGACCCAATTACAGCTTTGTACCTGCTTATGAATGGTGGGTCTGACTTAATAAAGGAGTGTGGACAATAACTGTTAGGTGAGCCCACATGACTTAGGGATCAAGTAGCTGAACATGCTTAGAAAGCATTGGATAAAGAGTTATCTATGCATCGATATTCATTCATATTATCAATAATTGTTAGGTGAGGTGCACGGCATGATAGGACTGCAACATCCATTAAAAATTTAGTTATCCGTTAGAATTTTTATTTCTCCACCCGAAGAGTGTGGAAGATCTGATAAAATAGTAGGAGTCTCTTTTTATATCTAAAAGTCTCTAGAGCAAGTTATGAAATAAGTACAAATATCTAATTAGAAGTTTTACTCTCTGCTGTTTATTATATCAGCTTTCAATCCTCTAGCTCAAATCTTAGATATCAACCAATTAACCGAAACCAATCACATAGACTGGCTCACAAATCTAATAATTATTCTTAATTTTAAAAACATAAGCAATGTTCTCTATCAGGTTATTTTGATGTTAATAGTCTGTCCAACCCAAAGTCAACGAGCTATACTTGATGAGTGATGGAAAATATCAATAAAGATAGATGCTATATGTTGAAGTCCATGTTAGATAAACTTCAACATATGGATGAGCACATGTTCACTGCCAATGACACATTGATTCATCTACAAGTGTTATGAGATGATCAAAGTCACATAGTGCATGTGATGCATGATGGACCGTCAGTCTATGATCATTATTTAATAATGATCAAAGATATTAAGGAGCTTAAAAGGCTCACATGATCATGCATAAAAAATTATTTGTGGATTTGATCCTGTAATCTCTGATTAGTTTATATGGTTAGTTTATAATAAACTACCATATGAATGACCATCTTGGTATCTTATCTAAATTGGTTAAAGTGTTGATAACTAAAGAACCTTAAAAGAGTTCAGAGATAAATACCTGGAGAGCCTAAAGAAACAAAGACATGTCAAGAGTAGGCATGTCAAAATTGCTCAATACTATCCTTATGATTTTTCTTCTTTCAACTAAGTTTTAAACTTTAGTACTTTTATAGAGTCGATAAGAAGGTAGAGGGTTGAGGAAGTAACCTTTGAAATTAACAATAGGGCAAGAGTTGCTGCTGTGGTCATGGATATCTATCCTTTGTGATTATCGTTTGGATTTAGTTCTTAGAGACAGTCTCTATCATTTGCATGATGATGCATCTGTGAACTTAATTAAGCAAGCAGTGAATGTCATTAGATTGAGAGATCCAAAATTGAGATAAACCTTAAGTATATAAAGAACCTTAGGCTAGATCATATTAGAGAAGAAATGATTAACAAACTGGAGAAATATGGGCCTTTGGGTCATTGACTATTGAGTCATATCTAGTTTGTGCATCATTTTTTTGAGAAAATATGACCAAGCTACTCTTGTGGGACAAAAAGAAAAAGATCACTGAAATACTTATCTTTGAACACATTTGATGTGTGTAGCTCATGTGATGCACTAACAAAAGAGTTGTCTCTACTTTATTACCTCTACCGATGATCGTCATGTATGGGTAAATATATGAGATACAAATCTGAAATTTTTGAAAGGTTCAAAGAATTCAGATGTAAAATAGAGAAGCAAATTAAAAAATTTCTAAAGATATTTCGATTAGATCGAGGATACAATACCAATGAAAGAAATTTTTTGATTATCTTATAAAATAGTATAGTTTCATATGGACCTCTCTTAGTATATCTTAGCTCAATAAGATAAGAAGAGTTATGAGACTATATAAGATAGATCTGATCCATGATGGAATTCATTATTTATTTTATTTCTTTAGGGACATGCTTTAATTCAATAGAATTGGGTTCTCTCTAAATCTATTCCTACCATACCGTATGAGATATGACATGGTGAGAACTGATTCTTGGATATTTCGAGATCCAAAGATGTCCAGTCTGTGTCAAGGACAGTAGGTAGATATGTTAGAGGATAGGTCCATAAAGCTCATCCTAAAATAGTTTGGGATACTACCTTCTGAAAAGATTATAATGTGATTATGATCCGATATGCTATCTTCTTAGAAAATTATTTAACCAAGATGAAGGAGTGGGAGGAAGTTTATGAAGTGAATTTGAGTGTAGGGGTAAAATGGTAATTTTAAAACTTTTTAAAAATTATAATTTTACAGTAAAAATTATTAATTAATCTAATTAATTAACATGTATTAATCCTACACAAGAATCTAAATATGATATATATAGCATGTATTTAAATTTAAATTTTGAATTCTCTATAGTAAATATTTTACTATTATGTGTTCAGAACACATTACTTTCGTGCAGATAGTCGATCGCTGCAGTCTGATCACCATCAAAAAGGTCTAATCATTGCAACACAATCACACAGTATGTCTGACCTCTGTGGATCATCCACATGAAGCTCCCAGTCTGATCGGCTCCTCATGAATGCTAGTTCATCGCAGAACCCTTTCGATGGTCGATGTTGATCGAACTCCTTCGATCTTGATCTGTCGACTCTTCGAATGCTGCAGATCATCAGCAGATATACTTGAGAGGTTGATGAAGCTCTCTCTAAAATCTTGTGGGCTCACAACACTTGTAGCTCACTTTCTCACTTCCCGAACCCTAGGCAGAAACCCTAGGGTACTCTCAAAAAAGCCTGGCCCACTCTCTTTCTTTTCTTTCCTCTCGAAATTTTTGAACTTTTCAAAATCATGCAGAAAGCTTCCTCACGCCCACTTTTCTTTCTTAAAAATCTTGAACGCATGCCCCACCTTCTTCTCACTTTTAAAACAATGCAAGACACGTCTTAAATGCGTGAGAGGATAAAGATAGGTGGTTGCTCATTTGAATTCAAATCGAATTTGAATTCAAATGCTAACCAACCCATCCTTATCCACTCTTGGCATGAGAAGAGAAGGGTGTGGGCTCCCTTGTGTGTGGAGAGTTTACATGAGAAACTCTTTCTTGTGAAAAGCAAATGGCGCACAAATGGATAAGGCTAGGTGGTGCATGGATTAGTTGCCCATTCAAATTCAAACATCCTTTGAATTTGAATGGCCAACAAACCAATCTTTATCTAGATAAATGGTGCACAAGGGAGGGCGTGGGAAGGCTTCTACATGGGAGAAAATTCATGAGAAGTTGTTTCTCATGAATTCAAATGGGTGCAAATAAGTGAGGTGGCGCAGAGAGATGAGGTCAAAGTGGTTTCAACCTAATTGAGCCAACCTAATCAAAATAAGTTAGGTACAATTAGACTAAGTTAAACTCAACTTAATTAGGCTTAATTAGGCTCAATAAAATCTTAATCAAAATCAAAAATTGACTAAGTCCAACCTCTGATCAGATCAGGGATCAAACCACCTTGGCGATTAGGTTAAACTTAACCTAATCGGGTCAAACCCAACTGAATCCAATTCAATTGGACTTGATCCAAAAATAATTACTCAATAAAATTGAGTTAATTAGTGATCAAATCATTAATTAAATCTCTCATAAATACTGAGTCCAAATTGATGGGCAATCGAGCATCAAAGTCCATCGATATGAAACTTTGATCGAAGAGTCCCAAACCAGTAGGACTCTTGACCCTGGTACCCAAAATATGTGGAACTCATGATCAGAGAATCCTGATTCTCGATCACAGAGTCTCAGACATGTAGGACTCAGAGTCCCCAAGTATTAGGACTCTTGGTCGAAGAGTCCCAGTCCAGTGGGACTCTTCACCAGCCATCAGATCAGATAGGAACCTCTAATGTGTGTGACCCCGCAGGTTCGAACCTAAGCCGGTAGCATAGAAATCAATTCCTATACTAATCGAAGTGACCATCTAGCAATGATACTCGATGTCCAGATAGATCGAATAGTTACAATCGCAATATTCAGAACCTACGCGAATATGGTTACTATATAATTCATCCCATTTGACCCCTGTGTATAGGACGACTCAGAGTTAAACTGTCAACCCTGATCAGATCATCCGAATCATGCTCAACTCAAACAGTCCTGTGACTCCTCACTGGGACTACCCTGGCCAAGGTTTTGCTAAATTGAAACATAACTGTACACAGCTCCTAAACTGGAGTGGTCAATCCCATCTTGACACATGCACCGACATGTCAAGTACTTGACTACACCCAGCAGCCTTCCGTCACTGAATTAGAAATTCAGGTAGTCCAGTGCCTAAGTGCAGTGAGTTGCTTGCAAGTCACCGTGGCGGTCTCAGGTCGGAGGGACAGTCATACCCATATCCCATCGGAGCAAATCTTGACAGCAGAAAAAGCTCTGGAGTCGGTCACGTTCAATGCAGATGTACCCTTACATCTCACCTGTATGCCATACCAGTGTCTCCATACTCCTTGGTTAAGAGGACAACCAACCCATATGGCACACAAAACCTATGCTTGATAAACGTTGTTTCCTTGGTAACAACGTATCATTTGATCGCGAACAAGTTTAAGGACTAAACGATAAATCCTCCTTTGTCGAGTCTAAATAGTCCTAAGACTTCACCACAACACAGGAGTTCATTAGAAGATGAAATAATTTGTGATGAAAAATACCAAAATAACTTTTATTTAATTTATAATTCATATACTAATAACAAAAAGAGCACAACCATCAACAGACTGACGATTGGCTTTGGGACACTATTCCCAACAATCTCCCACTTGGCCTAAAGCCAATCGGTGTAGTATCTAATACCCATCTTGACTTGAAGTCGTCGAACTCCTTCACCGCAATGGCTTTAGTAATGGGTCGGCCAGGTTTTTCTTTTCGTCGATCTTCTGAAGGTCGACATCACCTCTATCCATAATTTTTCGAATAAGATGGTAGTGGCGCAGAATTTATTTCGTCCGCTGGTGTGCCTCCAGTTCCTTCGCCTGAGCAATGGCTCCAGAGCTATCACAATAGAGTAGAACTAGACCAACAAGGGAGGGTGCTACTTTGAGCTCGATGATGAATTTCCTCAGCCACATCATTTTTTTGGTAGCATCTGATGCAGCGACATACTCTGCCTCGCAAACTGAATCTACCACAGTGTGCTGCTTGAAACTCTTCCAGCAGACAGCCCCACCATTAAGGATAAAAATAAATCCCGACACACTCTTGCTGTCATCGTGATCAGACTAAAAATTGGAGTTTGTAAACCCTATAAGTCTCAAGTCCGATTCACCATAAACAAGCCACTGGTCCTTAGTATTTCTTAAATACTTCAGGATGGTTTTAACAACCTTCCAGTGATTCTCCCCTGGATCAGATTGGTATCTACTCACTACCCCTAGTGAGTATGCCACATCTGGTCATGTTCATGTCATGGCGTACATGATAGATCCTACTGTCGAAGCATATAAATTCTACCCATACGCTCTCTTTCTTAAGGTATTGTCAGACAATTCCTCTTCGAGAGAAAAATTTCATAGTCTATCGGTAGATAGCCTCTCTTAGAATTCTCCATGCTGAACCTCTTCAGCATAGTATCAATGTACGTGGACTGGGATAAGCCAAGCAACCTTTTAGATCTATCCCTATAGATCTTATCCCTAGGATGTAGAAGCTTCTCCCAAATCCTTCATGGAGAACTGTGACGACAGTCAAATCTTTATTCCTTGTAATGCAGGGACATCATTCCGATTAAGAGAATATCATCCACATACAATACAAGAAATATCACTACTGGACCATTAGCCCACTTATAAATGCAGGGCTCTTCTCCATTCTTAACGAAGCCATACGTCTTGATCGTCTTATCAAAACGTATGTTCCAACTTCGGGATGCCTGCTTAAGTCCATAAATGAACCTCTATAGCCTACACGCCTTAGACTCATCTGTGGATGTGAACCCTTCAGGTTGTATCATATACACCTCTTCGTCCAGCTCTCCGTTTAGGAAAGCTGTCTTCACATCCATCTGCCAGATGGACAGCTATCGCAAGCATAATCCGAATGGATTTGAATATTGCCACAGGAGAAAATATCTCGTCATAGTCTATACCATAACGTTGACGATATCTCTTGACAACCAGATGGGCTTTATAGGTCTCCACCTTTTCGTCTACGCCCCTCATCCTCTTGAAGACCCACTTACACCCTATGGGTTTTACTCCTTGGGTGGGTCAACCAATGTCCATACATCGTTGACCTTCATGGACTCCATTTCGGATTTCATGGCCTCTAGCCATTTCTTAGAGTCAAGTCTCTGCATTGCATCTATGTAGGTGATCAGATCCTCATCATTTTCATCAAGATCGACAGGATCGCTATCCCGGATCAAGAAACCATAGTATCTATCCGGTTGACGTGGTACTCTATCAGACCGCCTTAAGGGTGTAGGAACAATGGGCTCTGGATTTGATCTAACCAAATCTGATTCAGGTTCAGCTACTTGTGTCGATTTTTTTGCCTACCGAACTTCCTCAAGTTCGACCTTAAAGGCAACAGTCCCTTCACCAAGGAACTCTTTTTCCAAAAAGATTGCTTAAGGCTGACAAACACCTTTTGCTCATCAGCTAGGTAGAAATAATATCCTTTGGTCTCTTTTGGGTACCCTATGAAATAACACTTGTCAGACCTAGGTCCAAGCTTGTCCGTAATTAAACATTTAACATAAGCCGGACACCCCCAAACCTTAAGGTGCGAGAGTACTGGCTTACGTCCTATCCATATCTCATATAACTTTTTGTTACAGACTTACTCAGAATGCTATTTAGAAGGAAACAAGTCGATTCGAGTGCATATCCCTAGAGGGAGATCGGCAGACCAGCAAACCCCATCATGGATCGAACCATGTCCAACAAGGTCCGATTCTTCCTTTCAGACACACCATTATGCTGTGGTGTTCCAGGAGGAGTCCACTGAGAGAGAATCCCATTCTCTTCAAGATATGTCAGAAACTCATTGGAAAGATATTCACCTCCTCAATTAGATCGAAGAATTTTAATACACTTCCCAATTTATTTTTCTACCTCATTTCGAATAGTTTGTACATTTCAAATGACTCTGACTTATGCTTCATTAAGTAGACATACTCATACCTCGATAGGTCATCTGTGAAGGTTATGAAGTAGAAATATCCACCTCTTGCACTTGAGCTTATGAGTCCACATACATCAGAATGTATTAGACCCAAGAGTTCACTGGCTCGCTCACCTTTTTCAGTAAAAGGTGACTTAGTCATCTTCCCAAGAAGACAGGACTCACAGGTTGGAAGTGATTCACAATCACCAACTTCAAGAATTTTTCTTGAGCCAACCTGTTTATCCTGTTCTTATTGATATGACCTAGCCTACAGTGCCAAAGGTAGACTTCTGACATATTATCCATTCTAGGAATTTATCGAAGGTTTGAACCATATTAACAGGCTGTGATAGTAAGTAAATTCTATTATTTAGTTGTCCAACAAACATTGTAACACCATTCAAAATGATATTGCAAATATTTTTTTTTATTAAAAATTATAACTGTACATGATCAAAAGGCCTACAGAAATAATATTTAATAAAAAACTTGGACAATAGTGACATTCACTCAGAATTACATTACGAGAGTTGATTACAAGGTTCATGATTTCTAAAGCTAGAACTGAAACTTTGCTTCCATCTCCAACGTTCAGGAACCTCTCACCTTCATCAAATCTCCTACTGACCTACAGACCCTGTATCGAATTACAGATATGATAAGGGCTTTCGGTATCCAATATCCAGGTAGTAGTATCACAAATGGAAAAGTTGCAAGGTGTTATCATATAATTACCTTGCTTCTTCTTTGGCCTGTTCGGGTCTAGGGAGGCAATTTATAGAGGACAGTTCTCTTCTAGTGCCCTACTTCTTGCAAAAGAAGCACTCTGCCTGGCTCTGGTCTATCTTGCACTTCTTGGTCTGACCCTGTGCAGACGTCCCAGCATGCGGCTGCACCATCTTATCCTTCTTCTTCTTGTTCTTCTTTCCTTTCTTAAAGGGTCAACAATCAGAAGAAGATCCTCCCACGACATTCACCAACTCCTTATGGAGCTGGTGATCCTTCCTAAAGTTCTGCAGCAACCTGATGCGTAGTCATTGATAGCATCAAAAATAACTCTACTCACTACGTAGGTAGGATGAGTCGAGATCGTATCCTCAGAGACCTTGGGCTAAGTTGAGATTACAAAATAAAAGAAAGAAGCGTTGTTTTTGATTTAGAAAATAAATTATCTTAAAATTGATGTAATTAGAAAATAAAGAGCTTGAGAGTTTTGAATTAATTTGCACTAGCAGAGTTGTATCTCTTTTTTTAATTAAATAGATGCGATTAATCTTAAAAAAAATACCTATCTTTTCTCGGCACACCCCGTACCCATAGATCACGGCGTGTCTCCAAAATTACTAGGTAAACAACTCTTCTTTCCTCGGCACGCCCCATACCCGTAGATCACGGCACATCTCTGAAAAATAAAAGTTGTTCCTAATATTAATCTAACAGAAAAGCATAAATAAAAGCATATGAAAGATAGCAAATAAAGAACTCATGATGATTTAAATAAAAAGCATAATCTTTATTGCATATAAAGAAATACAAGAAAGTTTAGAACAATAAACCATCTCTGTGTCGTTACAAAATTTTTTCTCCACTCCCGAGACTGCTAGCCTAGCTGCTCATGAAGTAGTCTCTTTCTATTCCTCTATGCAAGGCTCTAGAAGAATTTCTGGGCTCCTCCTCCAATGGGAGTACAAAAGCCTTTTTATAGGTGTTAGGAGGGAGGAGTTTTACATGATTTTTTGATGTGAGACTAAAGATCCTCTTGAAGTATTTTCAAAAATTAAATTTTTTCTTTTAATTTCCAGATCCCTCGCCACTGTGTCTGTCATGCCAAATTTCCCGCGAACCCACCGTCCTGTGCGCCTGCTGCCGCGTCCGCTGTCGCACCCACTGTCGTGCTGTGCCCCCGTGTCCATTCCATTCACATTAACACTTTTTTTTTTATTCCAAAAAGAAACTTTTGTTTCTTTACAATGATATCTATATCCTTTTGGGTTCCTTACATAGTATCTTCATTTTCTATAATACCGTATGCATCTTTCTTTTATTTTAATTTTATTTTAAGTCTAATTTTCTTCAAACTTGAGTCTTTTTGATCTATGAATCGGACTCTTTGTATCGGCGAGTACCTTTCCTATAAAACATAAAAAGAAGCATCAAATTCTTAATAAATAAAATAAATTAAATATAATTTTTAGCTTTAAATGACTTAAATTAAGTGTTTATCATACTCTCCAACTTGAATTTTGCTCGTCCTCTAGTAAAATAGATATATCAACATTGTGTACCGACTCGATCTTGAATAAAAAATTAGGTTAGGCATCCAAAAGATAGATGATACCTGATCAGACCATTAAAGAGATACTTCATTGGATTATCAATTTGACCCAATTAGTGGCTGAGTATTAACTAAAAAATTTCAAGAGCTTTTCTTTCACCAACTTCCCACTTTACTCTTTAAATCCTCTAACTTAATGTGAGAGGGGTTTATTATCTTCTTGCAATTTAGTCTCCTTATTATCCATTTTTTTTTTAACATTGCCCACCTTTTTACGCGAACCACAACGCTTACTTAGGTGAAAGGGATCGGTTACTTGTAGGAAACCAATGTTCTTTTTTTTTTTTTTTAAAGTAAATTTAAGGAGAATTTTTGCATACCTCGACCTTTCCACCCAATCTCTCATGAAGCAGATTCTTTATTGAGATCAGTAAGAAGAGGGTTGTAGAATCACTCCTAAAATTTGGTCTAGTCTAAACCCTACCATTTATTGGGTTTTCTTTATTCCTCAGTATCTCTAAAATTATCTTGACCGTTAATCATTCATTTATTAGGATGCCTAATTGAATCTTAATCAAAATAAAATTTGGATACACAAAACTAATTATTTCTGACTATACTCGAGGATTTGATTAATTTGTATTTCCTTCCCCCCAACTTAATCAACATTGTCCTCAATGGAGTAGGAAAGTAAAGAAAATAAAAGGAGAGAGTGCACCTGGGATAATTTTGCTTCGAAAGTTGAAGATAGCTTTATTGATTAATAGGCTCTTGTTCTAAATTCTTTTAGCTGCAATAAAGTAAAAAAAAATATGAAATCGTTGGGTTGCCTCCCAACAAGCGCTAAGTTTTACGTCTTCAGCCAGACATCAAGTTTATTGACAGACTCTTCCATACAGAGCGGTCCTTTATTAAAAAAAAAATAAAGATCAGTTAAAATAAAATAAAAAAAATTTGGATTGCCTTCCAAAAAGTACTAAGTTTAACATCTTCAGCAAGACGTCATATGCAATAAAACCAACAAAAGGTGGGCAATGGCTCATACTTGATTGTCCATGGAGGAGTGGTTTTATCGTGTGGTGTATCCAAGAAGGTGTTAACTTATTTCATATATCCCTCAAAGTCATACACTCCAAAGTGAGCCAAGCAAGTATCTAAGGGGTCTGGTGCTAGAATTGTGGGTGTTGTATCTTCTATAATGTCTTCTAGTGTATCTACTTCGAAGCAACTATCCATTGATGGTCCTTGGGAAGTACCAAACACATTCAGTCTCAGTTTCTTATTCCCAAACGATACATCCATGACTCCTGTCCTACAATTAATGCATGCATTTGCCATAGCTAGGAAGGGTCATCCTAAGATAATGGGAATTTATCTTGGGTTGCTACTTAGTTCCATGTCGAGAACCAGAAAATCAACTGGAAAGTAAAACTCATCTACCTTGACAAAGACATCCTCAAGCATTCCACGTGGTTCTTTAATTGATATGTCAGCTAACTACAGTGTGACTGATGTGGGTTTCAGTTCTCCCAATCCAAAAAGTTCAAACACCAAACTAGGTAAAAGATTCACACTTGCCCCTAAGTCCAGAAGAGCTTTTTCAATGTGATAATCTCCTATAACATAGGAAATGATGGAGGCTCTTGGGTCTTTAAGCTTTGGAGGAGTGGCATGCTGGAAGATAGAACTAGCTTGTTCAGTGAGGCATACTTTCTTTAGGATTTGTGATCTAGATTTACGTTTTTGGGTGCACAAATCCTTCAAAAATTTAGCATAAGTAGGGACCTGTTTAATTGCATCTAAAAAGGGAAGATTAATTTGGACTTGCTTAAATAATTCCAACATCTCATCAAGTTTTCCTCCCTTCTTATCTACAGGAATAGGAGCTTTCAGGGCATCCAGAAATGGGGCTTTAGGCAAGTAAGATGATTCCGGTGCAGTTGGTTCATTCTCTATTTTAAGGTCCTCCTTGTTCTTGGGTGATTTGGATTCGGTTAGAGGTTTAGGGTCGGTCTCATTGGTTTTACTAGTGTGTTCAATGACCTTCCCACTTCTCAGAGTCATGATTGATTTGGCATGTTCAGAAAAAGCTTCTAGGATATTAGAGCTCTCAATCACAAATTGCCCTCTTGGGTTGCTCTCGGGTTGGCTAGATAATTTTCTCCTTCCCTCCTACTGAATGCAGTCGCTAGTTGACCTATTTGGTTGGGTCTCTAGCTTAGCAATGGATTGTGTGTGGGAGTTAAGGATCTGAGTGTTGACTTCTAATCATTCTAGTAATTTCAGAACTTCTTCCTCAAAAGCTAAGCTGTGACCAGTAGTAGACGGTTGAGGAGCATTTTGAAATTGATGGTATGGTCCATGCCTATATGTTGGGTCCTGATATTGAGGTCGAGGTGCGGCAGGGCCAACCACGGGTTGTGGTCTCCAAGAAAAATTTGGATGGTCTCTCCAACCGGGATTATAAGTGTTCGAATATGGATCGTTTCCTGGTCTGCGAGCTTGTTGGACTTGAGCTTGCTGAACCTGCTCGTGTACAAACTTAGAAAATTGAGGTGCGGCTGGGCATTCACTAACAAAATGGTTCGGACTTGCACATAATGCACAAACTTCTTGGATTGGGTTAGGTGGAATCGGGGATTGTCCAGTACTTAGAAGATGGTCTAATTTTTGGGACAGTTCATCTACCTTACTGTGGATATCCATGATGTTTCCAATCTGATAAATTCCACTTCTTTTTTGTTGAAGCATGGGTTGTTCTCTAGAAGTGGCAGACATATGATGTAGGAAATTCTCACTGAGTATTTCAAAGAGCTGCCAGGCTTCATCCTCACTCTTTAGCATGAATGTCCCACCACATGATGCATCAACCATTTGTCGGTGTTTCTCCGATAGACCATCATAAAAATACTGACAAAGTTGCCATTTAGGGACAGCATGGTGTGGACATTTACGAATGAGGTCCCTTAACCTTTCCCATGTCTCATGAAAAAGTTCACCCTCCAATTGGGAAAAACTGGTGATAGCTTTTCTAATTTGATTTATTTTTCCGATTGAAAAGTATTTTTTAAGAAATTCTCTCTGAAGCTGATCCCAAGTTGAAATGGTTATAGAGTCTAAGGAGTTTAACCAATGTTTGGCTTTGTCCTTAAGTGAGAAAGGAAACAGTTTCAACCTAAGGGCATCATCTAAGAAGTTTTGAATTTTTACTGTGGTACAAATTTCAAGAAATTCATCCAAGTGTTTGTATGGGTCTTCGTTACTAAGTCCATAGAACGATGGCAACATTTGAATAATGCTAGACTTAATCTCATATTGGGTAGCTTCTACTGGAGGTGCTTGAATGCATGGAGAGTAGGTATACGAGGATGGAGTGAAGTATTCTCTCAATGAGCGTGGAGGATTAGCCTCACCAGGTGCAGCCATGTTTCTAACTCGGATAGTCCTAAAAGTCTTTTCTAATTCTTCGTCTAATGGATGTAAGTCAGGTTTTAGTGATCGTCGACCTAACATGCAACTAAAAGGTCTATGTAGGACTATCCTAGTCTGTTAAGGATTTTTTTTTTAATTTTTTTTTATTAAGAGGAGAAGAGAGGAGAGAAAAGAGTTCTAAGAAAGAGATCCTAAGAAGTCCTAAAACTAATAGAAGAATTAGTTGTGGTTAGATTTTAATTACAATCAAGTTAACACGCAGTGGACTCTCTATCCTAAAGTTACCCTAGTTCTAGACAGCTCCTAACTGTAGTTAGCCTTCAAGCCCTCCAAGTCAGAGCTTGACCAACCAACTGGCCAAGTAAGTGTAAAGTTGGTGGGAGTCCCCCCGTTGCTTTTCTTAGACACCAATTAAATTGGCCAGGTCAGCGAACGGAACCAATTAAAAACCACCTTCCTTTGGGCCCAGTCGTCCTGCAAACCACTTGCCTAGACACCAGCTAGCTGACCAAGTCTAACCCGGTTCAACTCTCAGGGTCACTTGTCCTAATGAGCTCGAAATCCTTAGGGGTCAATGTCTAATTAATTTTAGATTAAGGTCTAGGTTATGCAAATGCAAGGGAGTGATTTGTGGGCCAAGAAAGGGTGATCAAATCCCCACCTTATCTGATTAGTGGGTCATTGTCCTTAAGATTAATTATGGATATGAGATGCAAAGAAACAAGGTATCCAATCAAGTTAGAAATTTTATATTTGAGGTTACGCTATTTTAGTTAAGTGTTATGAAATGTCAATGGCTTTTTTTTTTTTAATTCAATCGTGCCAAGATCCCGGCAACGGTGCCAAAATTTGATGCGTAGTCATTGATAGCACCAAAAATAATTCTACTCACTACGTAGGTAGGATGAGTCGAGATCGTATCCTCAGGGACCTTGGGCTAAGTTGAGATTACAAAATAAAAGAAAGAAGTATTATTTTTGATTTAGAAAATAAATTATCTTAAAATTGATGTAATTAAAAAATAAAGAGCTCGAAAGTTTTGAATTAATTTGCACTAGCAGAGTTGTATCTCTTTTTTAATTAAATAGATGCGATTAATCTTAGAAAAAATACCTATCTTTTCTCGGCACATTCCGTACCCGTAGATCACGGTGTGTCTCCAAAAATTACTAGATAAACAACTCTTCTTTCCTCGGTACGCCCCGTACCCATAGATCACGACGCATCTCCGGAAAGTAAAAGTTATTCCTAATATTAATCTAACAGGAAAGCATAAATAAAAGTATATGAAAGATAGCAAATAAAGAACTCATGATGATTTAAATAAAAAGCATAATCTTTATTGCATATAAAGAAATACAAAAAAGTTTAGAATAATAAACCATCTCTGTATCGTTACAAAATTTCTTCTCCACTCCCGAGACTGCTAGCCTAGCTGCTCATCCTTTCTATTCCTCTATGCAAGGCTCTAGAAAAATTTTAGGGCTCCTCCTCCAATGGGAGTACAAAAGACTTTTTATAGGTATTAGGAGGGAGGAGTTTTACATGATTTTTTGATGTGGGACTAAAGAATCCTCTTGAAGTATTTTCAAAAATTAAATTTTTTCCTTTAATTTCCAGATCCCTCGCCATTGTGTCTGCCATGCCAAATTCCCCGCAAACCCACTGTCCCGTGCCCCCGCTGCCGCATCCGCTGTTGCGCCCGCGTCTGCTGTCGCGCCCGCTCCCGCTGCCGCGTCCGCTGTGCCCCCCGCGTCCATTCCATTCACGTTAACACTTTTTTTTATTTCAAAAAGAAACTTTTGTTTCTTTACAATGACATCTATATCCTTTTGGGTTCCTTACATAGTATCTTCATTTTCTATAATACCGTATGCGTCTTTCTTTTATTTTAATTTTCTTCAAACTTGAGTCTTTTTGATCTATGAATCGGATTCTTTGTATCGGTGCGTACCTTTCCTATAAAACATAAAAAAAAGCATCAAATTGTTAATAAATAAAATAAATTAAATATAACTTTTTGCTTTAAATGATTTAAATTAAGTGTTTATCACAACGCCAACAAGCCATGGTAGTTCACTGTAGGTTTTATCATCCGAAAATGAGTAAGGAAGGGGAGGTAGGACTTGGGAAAAGAATTAAGGATCGCATCCTTACCGAGCTGCTCGTGCAAGGGAAAGCCCAGTTTACTTAGGTGCTCAATCATTATTCATGTACAGTACATGATTGGTGACTGAGACCCCATCCCTCATCCGAGCATTGAAAATGGCACAACTAGTTTTGTGCCCTTCAATGTCGTCAGGCATGCCAAAGGAGTCGTTCAACATTTGAAGCATCTTCTGTGGCTGGACTGTTGGGAAATGTGTCCCAAAAAGCCAATCGTCAAGCTGTTGACGGTTGAGCAACCAAGTATTGTAATTGATTTGTTAATAAATAAAATATATTTGGCATTTTCATCATAAGCTTTCATCTTCTAATGAACTCCGTTGTTATGATGAAGTCTTTAGGACTATTTAGATTCGATAAAGATAGGATTTATCGATTAGTCCTTAAAACTATTCACGATCAAATGATAGGCTGTTAATAAGGACGACAGCTTCTATCGAGCATAGGTCGCTGTAGGCCATATGGGTTGGTTGTCCTCTTAACCAAAGAGTGTGGAGACACTGGTATGGCATACAGGTGAGATGTAAGGGTACATCATCATTGAACGTGACCAACTCCAGAGCATTCTGCTGTCGAGAATGTCTCTGATGGGATATAGGTATAAGTGTCCCTTAGACTTGAGATCGCCTCAGTGACTTGCAAGCAACTCACTGTGCTTTGGTACTGGACTAACTGAATTTCTAATTCAGGGATGGAAGGCTTCTGGGCACAGTCAAGTACTTGCAAAGTCAGAGTGTGATCAAGATGGGATTGACCACTCCAAGAGTTGGAGAAGAATGAGTCGCTGTATTTCAATTTAGCAAAACTTTGGCCAGGGTAATTCATCAGATGGATTTGATATTTTGAAATACAATGTGGACAACCTGATCAGAGTTGACAGTTAAACTCTGGGGTATCCTATGATCATTTTGGTCAAGGGGATGAATTATATGAAAACTATATCCACATGGGTTCTAAGGATGTTGTTCTACACATTCGACCTATCCGGTCGCCGGGTACCATTGCTAGATGGTCACTTCGATTGGTATAAGAATTTGTTCCTATGCTACCGGCTTAGGTTCGGACCTATGAGGTCACACACATTAGAGTTCATGATCCGATCAGATGGTTGATCAACGATTAAGAATCGTTCTAGGATTAAATGATCAATATGATTGACATTTAACCCAGTGCAAGTGTTGCAGGAGGATCAATTAGCAATTTGATTGCTAATTGGCTTAATTTGATTAAGCCAATGGGCTGAGATTAAGTCTAATTAAATATGATTTAATTAAATTTAGTTTGGGCTTGATTGGATCAAGTCCAATTGGTTTATTGGATAAGCCAAGTGCAAGGAAAAACTAGTCCTAGTTCAACTAGGACTTGGGTCAATCTAATTTCTAATTTGATTAGAAAATTAAATCAGATTTAAATATAATTTAATCTGATTAAATTAGGTTCTTAATTGGGTTAAGACCTATTTTAATTGGGTTGATCTAATTTTGATTTGATTTGGTTTGGGAAACCAAATTAAAACAAGTTATGAGACAGAATCCTAGTAGGACTAGGATTCCACCTTGCGCCACATAAACCTTCTCCACGCCCTCTCTCTTATTCAACGCCAATCTCCACTTATTTTGTGTGACAAAAGCCCTCTCCCAGATCTCTCCCACGTTCACAAAAGGTCTCCTCTTTTCTTTCTTACATGGAAGGTGGTTTGGATCAAATCTAAAAGGAATAAGTTTGGATTTCGAATTCTATGAGATAGAGTTTTAGAAATTCAAAACTCTTTCAATTTTGCACCGAATTTATCCAATTTTTTTTTAAAAATTTTCATGGCTTTTAGGGTATATATTGTGCACCCTTTTCTGGTGATCCATGCATGAAAATATGAAGGAGGTGCTCAAGAGTTGGGCGTCCCTTAACTTACCATGTTTGGATAAGCCTTGACTAGGTGTTTGACCTAGACAAGGACTCTATCATATCTCTCTACATAAGATGAGTTTCTTCATGAAATTTTAAGGGGAGATATAGATTTGAGAGACCTTTGTTTCATCTAAAAATCAGAGAGAAATTTCTTTGGGTCGTGGAGATATAAAAGACTCAAGTTTGGGTGTCTAGAGAGAAAAACGTGAAGAAGAAGAGGGTCTTCTTCTTGGGTTTTTGTTTTCATATCTTTCCTCCCTCCATCTTGAGTTTCCTGAGAGTGTCTCAGATCTGAAACTTCTTCTACTTTCCATCTTTGGAAGAGTCCAAATCAAGAAGAAAGAGGCACCTGATCAACCATCAAAGAAGGATCAGTGCAGTACTAGCATACTGTGCTGATTTCCTGAAGCAGGACTTCTGATCGAGATTCGTGGGCTCGTGTGGACGACTCCTAGAGGCCGGATGCATGTGCGGCTTGCAACATCATCCTCAAGCCCAGATCAACAAGGTTAGAACATCTAACTTGCAAGGTAATAGATCTGATCTATTGTTTAATACATACATTAGATGTAGTATAGAAACATGTTGATATGATCAACATGTAGTTCATGCTATATTTATATATTTTAATTTTTGATTTAATACCATGTAATAATCATGTAATAGGATCTTAGATCTAGGGATTTTCTGATCTTAGAAAATAAATTTTGATTTATTTTAGTCTTCCGCTGTATGATCTTGAAAAAGTTTCAAGATCTAACCCTCTTTTTCAAAATCTAACCCTGAAACCCTAGATCTGGTTCCATCAATTGGTATCAGAGCCTAGGTTCTTTATTACATGATTATTTATACATGCTTAGATTATTTTTAGATTAGATCTAATTTATAATCTGATTATTAAATCTAAAATTAAAATTTTAGATTAATCACAAACTGCAAGGTTGTCCTGTTGTAAGGTTTACCCCTTACAGTGCAAAGGTTGTCCTAGTTTGTGTAGATCTATCTTTAATCATAAATTTATTAGATATGATCTAGATTAAATTTATGATTTATTAGATTTAAAAGATATTTAAATCTAAAATAAAATCTCTTTGTTAATAATTTTTGTGCAAAGAAATTGTTTAAAGTTGAAATTGTTTCAATTACATGAACCTGTTTAGATTAGATCTAAAGTAGTTTCATGTTTATTTCACTTGCATCTTGATTATGAATCAAACATGCAATATGGTTGGTAGAATCATATTGTAAAATTATTTTACAAATATGAAAATTATTTTTTGAAAATCCGAACCCAACCCTCAGCCCAAAACTTAATTAAGAATTAAGAAGTTGTTTGATTAGGTTCTAGGATTGTGAATTGAAGAACCTAAGACACAAATCATAACACATTGGGTTAATGGGTTAGTGGAAATTAGGTCCATTAATTGGGTTAGACCTATGGTTAGATTAAAGATGGACTTAATTAGAGAATTGACTAAATCTAATCAATTGTTGTCTTAGATTAGGTCAAGGATTCTCTAGATCAATTACAATAGTTGTAGTTGGTCAAGTCCATGTCTTTAACGAGAACCAAATGGACTTGATTCTTGGCTAAGCGGTCTAGCACGAACTATTAGGTTGATCTAATCGAAACTAATTAAACCAGTTGGTGTCTAAGGTAAACCAGATCGGTGGTTTTTAATTGGGAGCCCGCTTACCTGACCATTTCTGATGGTGTCTAAGACAAGTTTTGGCAGACCCTCCCACTGATCGAACTTACTTGGCCTCTTGGTGAAATTATATTTTGATCGGATCACTTGACTATTCGAGCTGACCCATGTCAGCTAGGTAAATCAGTGTGACTGATTTAGGTGCTCCTAGACCAGCCCTGGTCTCCCTTAAGCTGACTTGGTGAAGCCAGTGGGAGGATCATGATAAGCTGGTTCATCTGACCTCATCCTCTAAATTATTTAAATCCTCTAAAATTATTAGGTCTTTAAAATGACAAAGTTATGGAGATAACTGAGTCATAGCCTCCCATTAAGGTGTTTGATAATGAGTCCATTAACTCAATAATCATTGCAGACCCAAAGGCCTGGTGCTTGTTGACTAATGGAATTATCACTCATCATATGATGACTTGAAAGTGTCTCTCTAATGGTGGTTAGGTGAGCCAACCAAAGTTGGGCTTAATCATTCGTTGGTTAGATACACCAAGTATGATCATGTTAATGGTTGGACCTAACCGGATCCTTACAGTGGAGGCCAAAGCCTACTGATTAGGTTTCTGGGGCAAAATTAAAATTACTAGAAATTGTTTAGAGAAACAATTGGTTATGAACCTACCCTTAGATGTACATGGGTTGACCAACCAAAGTTGGGCTTGTGTGCAGTCTAAGTGGATTCTAGTACCCACTAAGGAATTAGGGTAATTCCTCGAGTTGGAGGTAGAGGCTACCAATTTGAATAAAATAGTGGGAGAAACCTTTTGATTAAAGTCCAAATCTTTAGGTTTAATGAATCAATTACTAATTAGGTTATGGTTCTCCTTTGTGCAAATATGGCCACTTTCCTATCGCTCCGATAATTGTTGGACAATGATAAGTTGGTGGGATCCAACTTCGGTAGCTGGTACCGAAAGTTGAAGATAGTCCTGGAGCATGAACGGATCCTATATGTGATAATAGATCCTGCACCTGAGGAGCCAGCTGTCAATGCACGTGGAACAATCAAAGACACTTACCAGAAGTGGCTCAGTGATCAGACCACGGTGCGCTGTATCATGCTGGCTATCATGAGCGACGAGTTCAGTCGCAGATTCGAGACGGCTCAGCCAAAGGACAAGCTTCAAGTGTTAAAGGATGCCTTTGGCACACCCGATGACGTGGAGAGGCACAAGACTAGTTGTGCCATCTTCAACGCCAAAATGCGGGATGGTGCCTCTGTCACTGATCATGTATTGTACATGATCGAGCTGATGGAATGATTGAGCAAGCTCGACTTTTCTTTGCATGAGCAGCTTGGGAAAGATGCAATACTGAACTTGCTGCCCAAGTCTTATCTCCCATTCCTCACTCATTATAGAATGACAAAGCCTGAAGAGAACTACCACGGGTTACTGGGGTTGCTTCAGAACTTTGAGAAGGATCACCAACTTCACAAGGAGTCGGTGAATTTAGTGGGAGGTTCGTCTTCTGGTTCTCAACCTTTTAAGAAAGGGAAGAAGAACAAGAAGAAGAAAGTAAAGAAGGTGCAAGTTCAGGCTAGGACATCAGTGCAGAGCCAGACCAAAAAGGTCAAGCCTGATAAGAGTCTATTCTACTGGCAAGCACCCTAGATTAGATAGTGTGTCAGATATCTACTTATGGCACTGTAGGCTAGGTCATATAAACAAGAACAGAATAAATAGGTTGACTCAAGAGGGAATCCTTGAAGTTAGTGATTGTGAATCACTTCTAACCTGTGAGTCCTGTCTTCTTGGTAAAATGACCAAGTCACCTTTTACTGGAAAAGGTGAGAGAGCTACTGAGCTCTTGAGCCTAGTACATACTGATGTATGTGGGCCCATGAGCACCAGTGCTAGAGGTGGATATTTCTACTTCATAACTTTCACGGATGACCTATCCCGATATGGATATGTCTATCTGATGAAACATAAGTCGGATTCATTTAAAATGTTCAAACGATTCTTTCAAACGATTCTGAAGTGAAGTAGAAAAATAAACTGGGAAGAGTATTAAAACTCTTCGATCTGATCGAGGAGGAGAATACCTTTCTAGTGAGTTTCTCACATATCTAGGAGAGAATGAGATTCTCTCCCAATGGACTCCTCCAGGAACACCACAGCATAATGGTGTGTTTGAAAGGAGGAATCGGACTTTGTTAGACATGGTCTGATCCATGATGGGTTTTTGCTAGCTTGCTGATATCCTTCTGGGGATATGCACTCGAATCGGCCTGTTATCTATTAAATAAGATTCCAAGTAAGTATGTAATTAAGACTCCATATGAGATATGGACAGGGCGTAAGCCAGTACTTTCACACTTTAGGGTCTGGGGGTGCCCGGCCTATGTCAAACGATTAGTCACAGACAAACTTGGACCTAGGTCTGACAAATGCTCATTCATAGGGTACCCCAAAGAGACAAAAGGATATTTTTTCTACCATGCTGATGAACAAAAGGTGTTCGTCAGCCTTAAGGCAATCTTTTTAGAAAAGGAGTTTCTTGGTGAAGGAACCATTGCCTCTAAGGTTGAACTTGATGAAGTTCAACAGGTAGAAGGATCGACATCAATAGCTGAACCTGAGTCGGATATGATTAGATCAGATCTGGATCCCAATATACCTGCACCATTAAGGCGATCCGGTAGAGTACCGCATCAGCCGGACAGATACTACGGTTTCTTGGTCCGGGACGGTGATCCCATCGAACTTGATGAGAATAATGAGGATCCGATCACCTATATGGATGCTATGCAGAGATCTGATTTTGAGAAATGGCTTGAAGCCATGAAATCCGAAATGGAGTCCATGAAGGTCAACGATGTATGGACATTGGTTGACCCACCTAAAGGGGTTAAACCCATTGGGTGTAAATGGGTCTTCAAAAGGAAGAGGGGCACAGACGGAAAGGTGGAGACCTATAAAGCCCGTCTGGTTGCCAAGGAATATCGTCAACGTTATGGTATTGACTATGATGAGATGTTTTCCCCTGTGGCAATGCTCAAATATATTCGGATAATGCTTGCAATAGCTGTCCATCTGGATTATGAGATCTGGCAGATGGAGGTAAAGACAGCTTTCCTGAATGGAGAGCTGACTGAAGAGGTGTATATGATACAACCTGAGAGGTTTACATCCACAGATGAGTCCAAGGTGTGCAAGCTTCAGAGATCCATTTATGGATTGAAGCAAGCTTCTCGGAGTTGGAACATGAATTTTAATAAGGTGATCAAAACGTATGGCTTCATTGAGAATGAAGAAGAGCCCTGCATCTATAAATGGGCAAATGATCCAGTTGTGGTATTCTTTGTCTTGTACGTGGATGACATTCTCTTAATCGAGAATGACATCCCCGCACTACAGGGAATAAAAGTTTGGTTGTCATCATAGTTCTCCATGAAGGACTTGGGTGAAGCATCCTACATCCTAGGGATGAAGATCTATAGGGATAGATCTAAAAGGATGCTTGGGTTATCCCAGTCCATGTACATAGACACTGTGCTGAAGAGGTTCAGCATGGAGAATTTCAAGAAGGGCTATCTACCGATAGGCCAAGGAATTTCTCTCTCTAAGAAGGATTGTCCGACAACTCCTGAAGAGAGAGAGCATATGAGTAGAGTCCCATATGCTTCAGTCGTGGGATCTATCATGTACGCCATGACATGTACAAGACCAGATGTGGCATACTCACTAGGAGTAGTGAGTAGATACCAATCTGATCCTGGAGAAAACCACTGGAAAGTGGTTAAAGCCATCCTTAAGTATTTGAGAAATACTAAGGACCAATGGTTGGTTTATGGCGAGTCAGATCTGAAACTTGTGGGGTTCACAGACTCCAGCTTCCAATCTGACCATGATGACAGCAGGAGCGTGTCGGGTTATATCTTTACTCTGAATGGTGGAGCTATCTGCTGGAAGAGTTTCAAGCAGCATACTGTGGCAGACTCTGTTTGTGAAGCGGAGTATATCGCAGCATCAGATGCTGCGAAGGAGGCTGTGTGGCTGAGGAAATTCATCAACGAGCTCGGAGTAGCACCCTCCCTTGATGGTCCAGTCCTGCTCTATTACGACAGCACTGGTGCCATAGCTCAGGCGAAGGAACCCAAAGCACATCAGCGGACGAAGCACATCTTGCGCCACTTCCACCTGGTCCGAGAGATCGTGGATCGAGGTGACGTCGACCTTCAGAAGATCGACGGAAAGGAGAACCTAGCCGACCCCTTCACTAAAGCCTTGGCAATAAAGGAGTTCGACAACCACAAGTCGAAGATGGGTATTAGATACTGTGCCGAGTGGCTTTAGGACAAGTGAGAGTTGTTGGGAAATATGTCCCAAAAGCCAATCGTCAAGCTGTTGACGGTTGAGCAACCAAGTATTGTAATTGATTTGTTAATAAATAAAATATATTTGGCATTTTCATCATAAGCTTTCATCTTCTAATGAACTCCGTTGTTATGATGAAGTCCTTAGGACTATTTAGATTCGATAAAGAGAGGATTTATCGATTAGTCCTTAAAACTGTTCACGACCAAATGATAGGCTGTTAATAAGGACGACAGCTTCTATCGAGCATAGGTCACTGTAGGCATATGGGTTGGTTGTCCTCTTAACCAAAGAGTGTGGAGACACTGGTATGTTATACAGGTGAGATGTAAGGGTACATCATCATTGAACGTGACCAACTCCAGAGCATTCTGCTGTCGAGAATGTCTCTGATGGGATATAGGTATAAGTGTCCCTTAGACTTGAGATGCCTCAGTGACTTGCAAGCAACTCACTGTGCTTTGGTACTGGACTAACTGAATTTTTAATTCAGGGATGGAAGGCTTCTTGGCACAGTCAAGTACTTGCGAAGTCAGAGTGTGATCAAGATGGGATTGACCACTCCAAGAGTTGGAGAAGAATGAGTCGCTGTATTTCAATTTAGCAAACCTTGGCCAAGGTAATCCATCAGATGGATTTGATATTTTGAAATACAATGTGGACAACCTAATCAGAGTTGATAGTTAAACTCTGGGGTGTCCTATGATCATTTTGGTCAAGGGGATGAATTATATGAAAACTATATCCGCATGGGTTCTAAGGATGTTGTTCTACACATTCGACCTATCCGATCGTCGGGTACCATTGCTAGATGGTCACTTCGATTGGTATAGGAATTTATTTCTATGCTACCGGCTTAGGTTCAGACCTATGAGGTCACACACATTAGAGTTCATGATCTGATCAGATGGTTGATCAATGATTAAGAATCGTTCTAGGGTTAAATGATCAATACGATTGACATTTAACCCAGTGCAAGTGTTGTAGGAGGATCGATTAGCAATTTGATTGCTAATTGGCTTAATTTGATTAAGCCAATGGGCTGAGATTAAGTCTAATTAAATATAATTTAATTAAATTTAGTTTGGGCTTGATTGGATCAAGTCCAATTGGTTTATTGGATAAGCCAAGTGCAAGGAAAAACTAGTCCTAGTTCAACTAGGACTTGGGTCAATCTAATTTCTAATTTGATTAGAAAATTAAATCAGATTTAAATATAATTTAATCTGATTAAATTAGGTTCTTAATTGGGTTAAGACCTATTTTAATTGGGTTGATCTAATTTTGATTTGATTTGGTTTGGAAACCAAATTAAAACAAGTTATGAGACAGAATCCTAGTAGGACTAGGATTCCACCTTGCGCCACATAAACCTTCTCCATGCCCTCTCTCTTATTCAACGCCAATCTCCACTTATTTTGTGCAACAAAAGCCCTCTCCCAGATCTCTCCCACGTTCACAAAAGGTCTCCTCTCTTCTTCTTACATGGAAGGTGGTTTGGATCAAATCTAAAAGGAATAAGTTTGGATTTCGAATTCTATGAGATAGAATTTTAGAAATCCAAAACTCTTTCAATTTTGCACCGAATTTATCCAAATTTTTTTTTTAGAATTTTTGTGGCTTTTAGGATATACATTGTGCACCTTTTCTGGTAATCCATACATGAAAATATGAAGGAAGTGCTCAAGAGTTGGGCATCCCTTAACTTACCATGTTTGGATAAGCCTTGACTAGGTGTTTGACCTAGACAAGGACTCTATCATATCTCTCTACATAAGATGTGTTTCTTTGTGAAATTTTAAGGGGAGATAGAGATTTGAGAGGCCTTTGTGCCATCCAAAAATAAGAGAGAAATTCCTTTGGGTCGTGGAGATATAAAAGACTCAAGTTTGGGTGTCTAGAGAGAAAAACGTGAAGAAGAAGAGGGTCTTCTTCTTGGTTTTTGTTTTCATATCTTTCCTCCCTCCATCTTGAGTTTCTTGAGAGTGTCTCAGATCTAAAACTCCTCCTTCTACTTTCCATCTTTGGAAGATTCCAAATCAAGAAGAAAGAGGCACCTGATCAACCATCAAAGAAGGATCAGTGCAGTACTAGCATACTGTGCTGATTTCCTGAAGCAGGACTTCTGATCGAGATTCGTGGGCTCGTGTGGATGACTCCTAGAGGCCGGATGCGTGTGCGGCTTGCGACATCATCCTCAAGCCCAGATCAGCAAGGTTAGAACATCTAACTTGCAAGGTAATAGATCTGATCTATTGTTTAATACATACATTAGATGTAGTATAGAAACATGTTGATATGATCAACATGTAGTTCATGCTATATTTATATATTTTAATTTTTGATTTAATGCCATGTAATAATCATGTAATAGGATCTTAGATCTAGGGATTTTTTGATCTTAGAAAATAAATTTTGATTTATTTTAGTCTTCCGCTGTATGATCTTGAAAAAATTTCAAGATCTAACCCTCTTTTTCAAATCTAACCTGAAACCT